>NC_057801.1:801441385-801741385 GCF_018294505.1 Triticum aestivum | reverse complement strand
ATTACTTTACTTGTACTTTGTACACACCCCTATTGCATTATAGGAGAGCAGGAGTAGGGTATTACCTCGATTCGAGAGATCCCAGACCTGGGTAAAAGCTTGCCTCCTGTTATCATCCGGCCTAATCACCTAGACGGGATACCATACCTTGGGACATATTGGGGTCGTCTCCAATAGTGATGGCCCACGCAGGTCCAGCTAGGTGAATGTAGAGGCTTCATGGGAGCTCAGATCGAATCCAGCGTGATATACGCGCCAGGAGAGATGTTCATCTTCAGCTCCACCACCTTCATCGCTAGCTCGACTGGCCACATCGTCCAGGTCGAGAACTTCCGTCCAAGCCGAATTGTCTGATTCGGCAATCTGGAATATGCCACAGATTCACGTGGATAGCTGATCTTCTATGGTCTGGCATCATGTCGGGCTCAGGAGCATCAATGGGAGGTCGAATCGCAAACATCGAGGATCTCACCGAGGTGCTTGAGGGTGCAACCGAGGAGATGGTGACCTAGAGAAGGAGACCAGTGAATCTATGGACTAACGGCCGCCAGCGGTGCATTTGCGCCTGTGACAGGGACATAATGTCCCTAGATGTCGGTCAAGGAGTGCTACATGGTAGAGACCCCGAACGCTAGTCAAGTTGACAACCTAGGTGATCCTGGCTATGACCGACACATCGGCGCAAACACTGATGAGCCGGCGGTCAAGGAGCCGACAGCTGGGGCGGGAAGCTAAGCGAGGTCAATGGTAGGGCCATTGAGGCCCGAGACATAGCTTTAGGCATCCAAAGGCATGATGACTCTCGCCTGTGCATCCTCAATATGGTGGGTTACGTTTTGAGCAAGAAACGTCGCCTGGAGCACATGGGTGGATCGTTAACATGAGGATGTGTCTCCTTTAGCTTGATGCTAATGGGTCGTTAACACCAGGACATGTCTCTTTCCCTTGATGCTGACGGGTCGCATCGCAGCAGCCACAACGCTTGCAAAGATGCCAAGAAGTGGTAGATGATGATCATTTTATATGCATATGCCTAGCTTGTTTTTATGCTATGTTGTAAATATTTTGTATAATTCTGAACCTATGAACCTACGTTAGTTTATCATTTCGAGTTGTATGCATGTTCTTAAATATTTCATGCGGCGAGGAGGCCAGTGTGATGTGGGGAAAATTTTGGTTATTTGAATCTCTGTGAACATTATCACACACGCCTTATCAAAACGAACAGTCTGTTATAAATCGCAAATGGTGTATCAAAAAATTATGTGTGCGATAGTTCACGAAATTAGAGACTACCGTGTGCTGTGCAGAACACACGGTTCTTTTTGCCAAACATGTGCAATAGCTCAGTTCATCACACAACGCTTCTTTGAGAAGAATTGTGTCCAAGGAATCGCACACAGTTCTCCTTACCCAATTGTGCGTGATGTATTTTCCATCACACACATTTTATTTTCAGAGACACGATATATTTTTATAACATGTATGATGCCTTCATCGTGCATAGTATAAGGCTATGGTATGCGATAGATGTGTCTTAAATAGCACTGATCTGCATAGTGCGAATTCTTGACAATGTTGGTATCAAGCCATCCCTCGTCAATGTAGAGAGACCCAGCTACTCGATGATAAACAAGTGCACCAACAATACTACTCGATGGCGAAAGGCGGACGATGCATCGCTGACCCGTGGAAGAATTGTGGTGCAAGGGTTTTACAAGAAGTACCATGAAACGAGCGCACATAGTGGATTTGGTTGATGCACCGTCTGCACTCAGTTCAATTTATTAGTATATGATTTCAATTTATTACACTTAAGATAGAAGACATTCTACGACCTATGTCAAGATATTTGTTAGACAAGTATGTTCTAGAATTTTTTTATTAGGATACTAAGAAAAATCAAACACATATAATGCACGATAACACATCTAATGAAGCACATTAATTTACAAAGGGAACAAAACTAAAAAATATACAAAGGGGCACAATTTGGTGTTTTTTTCCCTTAAATCTGAAGTAAAGCCAATTCAATGTAAGGTTTCTTACTAGCATCTAAAATGAATTGTTACAAAAAATAAGCCGACATAACTTCAAGTATGTAATACAATTTCAATTTGGGGAAAGTGTATTTTGCAATAAATAAATACATGAATCGCAACAATGAATATTGTATCTTAAATTCAGCAGCGCAATATATATATATATATATATATATATATATATATATATATATATATATATATATATATATATATATATATATATATATATATATATATATATATATATATACACACACACACACACACACAAAAAATTTTTATTGTTAACATAATCAAAGATTAATAAGATGAACATATATACATATATGCTAAATGTGATAGGAAAGTTAGTAACTAACATATTGTGTTATCAAGTAAGTCATAAATAAGTAAAAAAGTTTAGTATAAATAATTCAAATTTTTTATTGTTAACATAATCGAAGATTAATAAGATTACAGTCCTCTTGCAAGTTATAGCAGTAAAAATAAATACTTTTGTGATTATAATTGATATTTTTATCTTATAAATGTTTGTCACAACTGTTGAAATATTTATCAATATGCAATAAGTAATACTTTTTATATATGTATATCTATATTTTCGGGAATAATAATCACATCTAGTTTCTGAATGATGTGAAACCCAATAAATAAATATAATTTTATTCTTACAAAATTATCCTGCATAACATGTCCGATTGTCACAAATTTTTGAATTTTGACAGAAAAAATGGGTAACGCTCGAAACCATTAATATTTTGTAATTTATGAAATTAAATTTGACAAATCAATAATATTTTATTTCAATTTGGATAAATTTGGATATAACAACTGGATATATTTCTGCTATACCAATATTACGCAACAATTGATATAATCCAATGGTATATCCATTTTACCTCATTGGGCTTAAGTTGAAATAGAAATAAAACTAGGCCTGCACAGGATGAGAGCAGAGCAACCTCCCACTCGGTAATGCTAGGAAGTTATGTCTAAAGAAGGAAAATACTAAAATATTTTAAACAAAACCATTGAAATTTAAATAAAATAACATCATGAATTGTCATAATTAAACATTTTTTATGTCCACGAGACTATTTAAAATAAACTGAATCTCGATAGAAATATCTTCCTCTTAGGTCAATTCACTCTGATAATAAAAAAGTAAACACATAACAAATAATAGGAGTACAAATGGAATTGAAGTAATTAAACTTGTTATTTTTGAATTATAGTGGTGAATATCTCACGGAAGAAAATAAATTGTAATTATGGCACGAAGCTCGCTGTCATCCACAAATTTAGACAGGTGCCTACGATAATCCATGGCTCATCACGACCACAGATGCACACGGGTGAACAGTAAAAGCCAAAAAAATTCAAAAACACCTAAAAATATACACATAAAAAAAGAACAAGTTTTCTAAGGGCGGAATATTTTATGGCGGTTTGACATTGGAGGAGCTCGGGACAGGAAAAAGGGAAATCATTGCTCCAAAATAAAATTTTCTGAACCTTTCCCAAAACACAGATTTTGCTTTTGTCTAGAGCTCGTCCGACGCCAAATCGCCATGAAATTTTGCACGTCCCAAGAAAACTTGTTCATCTTTGATGCAAAAGAAATAAACAGATTTGTTTGTTGTTTTGCTATTCCTTTTGATATTACTGGGAGGAGATGCTCCCTATCACCAAATCGCCGTCCTGATGCGCCTACGTCTACTCCATTGGAAGTTTTGTAGGACTAAATCGTAATCACGGCTTACCATGTGAACAGAGCTAAGAGAAACAGAGCTATGCAGCACCGACCGATGTGAACTGTCCCCTTTCCACTGTCAAACTTGGACACTTGACACGACCCATGACACTGCTTACTGCTGAATTTCTCTAGCAATGTTGCTGTCAAATCATCCCTCAGCAATGTAGACAGACCCAGCTATACTTTTTCTTTTTCTCCAGCCATCATGGTCTGCATTTCCCTGGTGATAAACAAGTGCAACAACAACTACTACCCGATGGCCGTGGCTGACCCGTCGAGGCCAAGAATTGCGGTGCAAGGGTGTGGACAAGAAGCAACGGGAAAAGAGCACACATAGTGGACATGGATGATGCGCCGTCCCCCGTGTGCACTCGGCTCCATTTTTCCTCCCTCGCCGTCCACCACCAACTCTCTCTCCCCAAAGTCCTATCAATCAAACAATTCCAAGAGTCAGTGAGAAACCGTCTGCAACTGCAAAGACTCCACGGCAAGCAAGGAGCACGCTACCAGAGATTTAAGGTCCATGATCGTCTAGTGCTCGATCGGTTCCCTCCTGGCGGAGCAGATCAATGGAGCCGGCGACGTTCTTCCGGTGCGTGCCGGACCATGGGGAGGACGACGACGACGAGCAGAGCAGCGGCGGGTGCTTCCTGGACGTGTACGTGCACGGCGCGCGCGGCATCCACAACATCTGCATCTACGCGGACCAGGACGTGTACGCGCGCTTCTCCCTCACGTCCAGCCCGGGCCACGCGCCGGCGCTCTCCACGCGCGTGGCTGCCAGGGGCGGCGCCAGCCCGCGCTTCGACGAGCGCCTCCCGCCGGTGCGCGTCCGCCGGGGCAGGCTCGGCACCGACGCGCTCAAGTGCGAGGTGTGGATGCGCAGCTGCGCAGAGAGCGTCCTCGAGGACCAGCTCCTCGGGTTCGCGCTCGTGCCGCTCGCCGCCGTCGCGGCCGCTCACGGCGCGCGGGTGGAGCGGCGGGAGTTCTCCCTCTCTTCGACAGATCTCACCCACTCGCCCGCCGGCACGGTGAGCCTGTCCCTCGCCCTCCGCTCCGGCCGCGGCGACGCGTGTATCGCGGGGCCGTCAGACCGCGCCGCGGCGGAGCCGTCGATCACGTCTGAGGTGGTCATCCTTGAGCCGCCAGCGCCGCCGGTGGACTACTTGGGTATCGAGTTCCCTGACCTCAACACGGCCAAAGAGAACGACGACATGGCCGTCCAGTACCTGCCGTTCTTGCACCTCGGGGTGGCGCCACAGGTGGCCATGGAGACGGGCACGAGCCCACGCGGCGAGAATTCGATGTCGGTGTCCTCGGAGGGAAGCAAGAACGCCTCGACGACCACCACGACCAGCGACGACAGGGCGATCGATGTCTCCTCCTCGGCGGCGACAGAGAAGCCGCATCGGCACGACGGCGCCCACGAGGCCACCGTGTCGGCGCCGATGTGCTGCGGCGCGCCGGACACGCCGACGTCCAACGGAGGACCGGCGTATGGCAAGGAGAAGGTCGACGTTTTCAAGTCTCCCATGGCCGCCGGCGACGTCATCGACATGGAGGCGGAGCAGAGCGCGATGCAGCGGCAGATCATGGAGATGTACGTGAAGAGCATGCAGCAGTTCACCGAGTCGCTGGGCGCGATGAGGCTGCCGATGCAGCTCGACGGCGACGGCGGCGCCGGGGTGGTCGTTCAGAGGGACGAGAAGAAGCCGGAGCCGGAGGCGAGGAAGGACGGGGCGAGGGTCTTCTACGGAAGCAGAGCTTTCTTCTGAAGAAGACTATAATTATTCAGAGTGTTGTGAAGAGACCTACTACGATTATTCAGAGCGTGGAAAATCTGATCTCTTCTTGCAAAGGTATTGATTGATCAGAGTGCGGTTAGATGGTGACTAGGTTTTGATTCTTCATCATCGTTGTTGATTTGATTCGTTAGTGCAATTGCAAATTAGTACAGTACACCTCTAGCTAAGATTAACATGTGTGCGCTAGAGTTTTGTGTGTATTCGGCGGGAGCAGAGCTTTTCTTCTGAAGAAGACTACAATTATTCAGAGTGTTCTGTATAAAAACTGCGGTTATTCAGCCTGCCATGTCCTGCGGAATATCTGATCCCCGGGCCACTGCATCTGGGAGATGCATGCAGCCACTTTATTAATCTAATCTCTGCCGAAGGTTTTGGTTGTTAATCATCTTTGCTGGTGTTGCGCGCAATTACAAACTCCTGCAGTATATGTGATATGTCTTGCTAATAAGAGTAACATGTGGAGTGGAATGGAGTTTCATGTGGGCATCAGCCGGCCAGGCAAGGTTGCTTGGTCAGATCTCCTCTGAACCTTCTTGAGGAGAGAGTGTGAACACTTGCAGAAAAGCTGCAGATCATTGATCATTGAGGAACATTGAGATAGATCATTGTGAAACTAGTTATATCACTGCACAAACTTGTATTAGCAGGGTACTCAAGTATGCTGCTTTTCTTGCCAAATTCTTGCTCCTGCCTCCTATCATATGGATGGTCCCACCCCGCCCCATAGCATTGTTTCAGAAGCAAAGGAACACCTTGGTTTTGCTTCTTTCTTGAGCGTCGCGTGGAGCCAACCGCGAACCGTTGATGTGGACGTACGTCCGTGCATGAACGCGACCGACACCTGCTGTGTTTTACCACTTCTCCTGACAAGAAATGGCAACGTAGAAAGACTGAAGCCGACTCAAGGGCAGGCAGAAAGAGAACTGCCTAATTCGTTGGATCCATGATGAGATTGATGCAAGGCAGCAATGGAGGCGCTGGCTCTGGCTCTTCCACACATACGGTATCTCAGGGCAACTCCAACACAGCGTCTCGGCTGAGCCGACATATTTGTCCGCTTTTTCATTTGGGTCGCCCGATGCGTTCAACGGTGGCCGGCCCATTCTGTGACATGTTTGTCTCGACATCTCCTCAAATATGTATTCCCTCCGTCCCCAAATACTTGTCTTTTTAGGCATTTTAAATGGACTCAACATACGGATGTATGTAGACATATTTTAAAGTGTGGATTCACTCATTTTACGCCGCATGTAGTCACTTGTTGAAATCTCTAGAAAGACAAGTATTTAGGAACGGAGGGAGTAGCAGGCAGGGTAGTTCGCCGTGAGGAATGGCGCCAGTGCACGTTGACCATGGCGGGGACGAGCTGCACGCACGCGAGCACGCACGACGGGCATGCAATGTTGAAGTATAATGTGCTGCCTAGTCTATTCCATCAGATCGGTCTTTTGGTTGCATTGTCTAAAGTATGCACTTCTACATGGTATCAGAGCCAAGAGGTCTTGAGTTCAAGACCGACTGACGCAATTAAATTACAGCCCACTTTCGGTCCACGTTTAGGCCTGAGAGAGCCACACGTGACGGGAAGTGTTGAAGTATAATGTGCTGCCTAGTCTCTTTCATCAGATCGGGTTTTTGGTTGCATTGGCTAGAGCATGCACTTCTACATGCAGGCCGCGAGCCCGCGACCAGCTCATGCTACTTGAGGTCGGGCGCGGGGCGAGGGCATGGAACGGCTGGGCGCCGGAAGCACGCGCCGCGTGGCCGAGCGAGCAGGGCAGGGGAGAGCAGCTGTGCGGCGCGGCTGGCGAGCGCGGCCAGAGAGACCACGCGACATGACACGGCAGAGGCAGGTGTCAACTGTGCCATGGCGAGGTAGAGAGAAAGGAGAGAAAAAAGTTATATGAGTGGATGGCATGTAGGCCACACAGGAAATGCAGCGGACAGAGGCGAACGAAAAGGACACAGAAAATGTCCGCTTTTTGTCTTCGTCATATCCAAATCTGACCCAAGTTCAATACTGAAATGGGTCCAAGCGAATACAAAATGGACAGAAATTAAAAATGGATCCGTCCATTGTGCAAAGATTTTTTTTAGTCCATTCGGTTGGAGTTGCTCTCACTCGCACTGTCTTGATTGGTTGTCAAGTACAGACAGTAGCACGGCGTGTCGTCAGTGACGCGGGTGGTCTGACCTCTGTGCCATGCAGCCCTGAAATCCTGTCAAATGGCTTGAACCGAGCAATTTTGGTTCCCTAGGAATGATTACACAAATAAGAAAAAAAACGTGTGGTGTTCTGAAAAAATTGACAATTACCTCTACCCTTAAAAGTGCATCGCCAGAATAACAAAACTTTATTTCACTTGTGAGTTGATGAACACTAGCAAAAGGGCCCGTGCGTTGCAACGGGAGAAAAAAATTCATAATTTCAAATGGTCATGATCACATTTCGTTGCATCACCGAGATACAATATCTCTCTCAATTTCTCGAAATCATGAACATTTTGAAATTATGAACAATTTGTTAAACTCATGCACATATTTGAAATCGCAAACAACATACTATTACAAATTTCTGAACATTTTCTACAATCAAGAACATTTTTTCAATTTATGAATATTTTTTGCTATTTACAAACATTTTTTAGAAATTGTGAACATTTTTAAGCAATTTTCCTGAACTGGCAAACATTCTATAATCGATGAAAATATTTAGAAATTGGGTGGAATAGTTATTGAATTTGACGAACTTTTTTTGATTTAGCGAACATTTTTGGAAATGCCCGTGCCTTGCAACGGAAAAAAACTATCAAGTTATACATGTGTGGTAGATATAAAAAAGTATGAATCAAATTCACAAAGTATATACAAATCATGTCATGATGCGATAAGACACTTTTAAAATGTAATTTCAAAAAAGAACAATATGATGCTCATCAAGACTTGATTTTTTAAGGCGTCACAACAAAATATTTTGTGGCTGAGCAAACTGCATTGACGGACCCTGCCTGAGCTATACTGATAAATAAAGTGTCTCGTCTGGACTTAGCGTAGCGGTGTTTACCATAACCACTATTGTGATATGAAAATAAGCATAACTGTGTATGGAAGCAAAATAGACATTTAGTCATTTTAATATAGCTTACAAAAACAAACCCTTAGAAAGTTATGTCAATTTTGTTGGGTTCAGCGTTGTACAAAACACGGAAACCCTTTTTTACCCAATGCGAAGGACTAAATAAAATCATAAAACGAGCTATATAGATCTCCTAATAAAACCTTTATGGAACCTACAATTAGTTTTGTTCATTATTTACGGATGTGTTTTAATTTTTGTGAACATTTTCTAAAAGCTGATGGACATGATTTTTAAATTCCTGAATATGCTTTGAATATTGGCTCATTTAAAAAAATCATGAACATTTTTTATTTCATGAAATCATTAGAAATCGTGATTTGTTTATAATTTGTGAGCAATTTTTTAAGTCTTGAACATTTTTTGATTTTTAGAATATTTTTTAAATTCACAAACAGTTTACCATTTTCCTACTTTTTTTCAGAACTCGCAATTGTTTGATATTTTGGAAATCCGAAATTAATTTTGAGATAAAAAACCAAAACAGAAATAAAAAAGTAAAAAGAAATAAAAAATAGGGGGCGCCATCAATCCGAAATTTATTTTTAGGGAAAAAACAAAATAGAAATAAAAAAAAGATATAGAAAACAGGGGGCGCCACGACCCGCACATGGGCTGGCCCATTACTGCGCTTGGTAAAAAGAAAGAGAAAAAGCGTGAGAACCAGGGATCGAACCCTGGTCTCCTGTGTGGAGGAGCGTTGCCTCAGCCATCGCACTGCTCATGCATTGGTGCTATTATATCGTATCCACCTTTAATAACAGAACCCTGGAGCGATATTAGAAATTAAAAACGAATCATTTTTGCCACTTACGGGTGGCATTGGTGGGTAATTATTGCCAACTTTAGGGGCAGTTTTAATGACGGACGGGCAGAAGCGATGCGTGCTTTATATTGAGTTGATGAACATTTTTTACGGAATTGAGTCGATGAACTTTGTCGCAATCTGATGCCATGTCCCCAACCCCAACCCCAACAACACAATGACATGAATTTTTTTTATTAAAAAACACACAAAGACAGTGGCGGTGCCAGGAATTCATTCATGTGTAGTCAATTAAAACTTGTGTAGTTATATGTATGTATTTATGATTTTTTTTCTACTTCGTCGTGTGAAATAAATTTTCCGGATCGGCCTTAAATGATAAACGGGTCAGTGGAGCTGGCACCGTGCGACCCGATTGGTCAGACGGGTCGACCCAGTCGATTCACTAGGCCCTAGTCGCTACTGGCCGCTCCTGTTGGAGACGCCCCTGCGCACATCTATGATATACGAACTGGATTGATTCTGTCGGAGATGCCGTTGTACACAAGAAGCGGGCAGGTCGACAGGTAGATGGATTCTTACGTCAACTACTGGTACATGCCACTCGTTCGTGTTTCAGTCACCGTCGAGCTCGCCATTACTCTCCAACTTGTACAGCTCGTTGTTCCAGTGGCCTTCCCGGTCTTCACATTGAGCTCACTGGATTCATGTATTTCCATCTTTATCTTGGGTCGGCCTCGTATACCCAATGGGTCAGTGAGGCCACAATTTTTTGATGAAATGGGCCGACCCATGGCCTCACATAATGACACCTTAGGGTCATGGGGCCAAGTCCAAGGCCAGCCTCCTTTTTGCAACGCTCCACTCCACGGGCCTTTCATTCCTACAAACCAGTGGGCCGCGCGGGAATTTCAAACGGCACCTGTTCCTCTCCTTCAGGTTCTGTGTCTTTTTTCCCCTCAAAAAAGAAATGTTCAATGTCTTTTTTTTTTCTGTTGACAGCTCCAGAAGTACAGGTGAGTAGTACAACAGTACTGCAGGACAGGAGACAGAACGTACTACCACTCTACAAGCAAGTACGGTCAGCTCGTTATCGAGCTGTTGGAGACGGCTCATGGAAGGGGTTCACCTCGCTTGCCACCATGTGCTCAGCTCGCAGATGCATGCATGAATGCTCTAGTACAAGATGAGCACACAGTGACACAAAACGCATGATTGTGCCATATTTAAAATCACCATTGCCCTCACTGACACCAGGCGATAGATTAGTTCCGTCGTACACCAAATGTCGACATTTGCGTGCCTGGAGCGGACCCTGTTGGGTAGTTTATGTAAAGGCACGGTGTGTGTGTGTGTGTGGACCGTGGAGCAGTGGAGGTAAATCATCCTTATTTCATACGTATATTTCAAATATGTACACATGAATCATACATGGAGATGGTCCGCACTCTTTCATCACAACGCCACTGCTTCGCGCCAGGCTCTATATTTATTTTCTACTACCTCTGTTCCTAACTAAAATTATATTTATCTTCAGGAACAGAGGTAGTGCTATATATGCTCTTGTTTTACTAGTTATATTATCCTCAGCGCGCAGCTGCATACATACAGGGCTACACATAAATGTATATACATTCATAATTACGTACTATATATGGAGCACGCTGCACTATACGTACTACTGTATCATGCATGCGTAATATTATCTTGGGCATTTGTCCTATATCTATGGCATGCATGTATTTTGATTCATGGTGGTTAAACACGACAATATACACCATTATTATGCTACGTATGATCTACTGGTGGTGATGTAAACGTAGTCCTGCATTTTGCGTCAGGGCGTTCTCCAGTTCTTCACAAAATGCCGGGCATTCCTTGCTCATCGTCCGTTGGGTTCTCTGTTGCAATACAAAAAATAAGCTGGCATTGTAAGTTCTTTGATATAAAATTGCGGTTCTGGCGCATGCAGCCTGGATTTTAATGCAAAAGTGTACACACTTTTAGTCATACATATTTGCATGAAGATTCTTTTCATTTGGCGGGGAAATTTGCATAAGGATTCGGATAAATAGCTATCTGGATAAGCATTTTCCATCTGTACTATTGATACTCTTTGCGGATTTGGGGAAAAAGGATGGGATAAGTGTCCATGCATTCGATTGTGTGAGAGTACACGTCATTGTCTTAAAAGAGGATGTTACTTGTGTAAAACTCTAGCCCAAATTCATTCAGACTAGCCACAATGGAGAGTAACATACACTAGTAACATACACATATCCCTAGACTATATTACTACATCAATAATGGGTAATAACATAAGTGTGGTAACATGCAAAGCTTCATTTATTAGGTTATAGACTCATATTGCATTGGGACATGTGATGTTACAATAACTAGCCAAGTTACTAGTACTATCTCCTCATCAACTCACTTCCACATAAGCAAATTTGCTGAGTTGGACTCGATGTTACTACTGAAGTTACTCCCACTGTGGCTAGTCTCAATGTTCTACCTACCTATTAGATGGACCATACATACTTATCGCCTCTACTACAATTTCATCATCGCTTCATGTAAAAGGATTAACCCATAAATGCTATATGTGGTTGCTAGACAAGAGTATATATGCTAGTCAAACTTTCTCTACACTTGCCATGTGGAACTGATTTCACCACACAGCTAAACTTGGGCCACATGGTCCTTCACAAAGGAAGGTCGGGAAAATATCAGGTGATACCATGTCTTAGGTGCTCCCGTGATACGAGCTTCTGGTCCGTTGGATCTCAGATCCAACGGCTCCTAGGAGGTTCTGAAAGACTGCCGTACTTGTTCGCAATTTTTGGACTTCAAAAGGACTTTTTTGCAAAATGTTGAAAGCCTTCTGGGAGTCGTTGGATCTCAGATCTAATGGCTCCTAGGATCTCGTATCATGGGAGCATATAAGGCTCCGTATCACCTGATACCTACCCAAGGAAGGTCAGCTGAACTTGGACCATGTCTGTTTGTTGGCGAACAGGTTTCATGCTCAATGGAGCCGCTTGGCCACGCAATCATTGCGCCATCTCATGAGTTTTTGTGTCTCCTCATGGCATATCTCTCTCTTGCGCCTTGACATAAGTCCAGATGTAACAACCACATCCATCCCACCCCTTTAAGTTGGGCTTGGAAAGGATGTGAGACAAAAGCCAAGGCCAACCAAGATCTATGTGGATATAGTCACATCCTAGTAATACCTAGATCACGGTTTTCTGCCAATTATTTGGGCAATTCTTTTCTGCTTAATTAATCGATGAGGAAAATCTTTTGCCCCCATTTCGAAAAAAATAGTAATACGTAGATCTAGTCTAGTATCAACTGACCTGGCTTAATTGGAGGAAGAAGCAACAACCTCGTCCACCCAAGTGCTTTGTTCTTCATGTCCAAAAAACCAAACAAATGACTAAAACAAAGGGATCCCGGTCGTCCTCTTTGCCAAGGGTGTAAGGATTGATCACCAATTAATGTTGACACTTTCGTAGTAGTATAAACCCTTTGAAGCTCGAAAGATGGAGCCGGTCAACCACAAATGACTAGGGTTTTGTGGAATCCACAAAATATATAGCTAGAGGGACCATTTTAGCACTAGGAGAGACCCTTTGTGGTCCGATTGAAGCTAGTGATGCGTTGTACATATTCGTTTCATTGGCTTCATCCTTGCATGTGCCGGTCAAGGTAAACAAAATGTACCATTTGCCATTTGTTGTACTATGCTACCAATTTTAACTTAATGGGTGGCCTCTATAATCTCCACCACTGATCTGAGTTAACAATCATAACCTTTTATCAGGGGGAGCATGCACCCAAGCAAGTCATACTGTAATAAGTTAACGAGCTTACAAGTGCCCATAATGTTTTTTCCTTTATGGATTAAATCCAAATAGTTCTAATTCTATGCTAGATAATCCAGTGTACGGCATGGAAGATCCTATATATTGCATATATAGCCAAAATAAATGTCCTCAAATTCATGTACTCTTTAGATTTTGATAAATCCTTATGCTTTTATGTGGCCCTACCGCAGTCGACATCGCTGGAAAACAAGTGCTTTGCTGAGTTTTAGCTCGTCAATTACTATATACTACTACTTGTTAAGATTTAATCCATAAGCAACCACATGGCATACGCGGTAAGCAAGCGATCTAAGAAAGAATCTGAAAAAGAACAAATCACAAGCATCGATGACATGAAAACAACAGGAGCTAAAGGCAGATGCATCTGTTGATGTGTACCTGAAGATGGAGACTATAGAAGGTCCTGTTCTGGAACGCGGAAGTGGACGAGCTGATGAGCCGGAGGCCTTCGTTCTCCAGCACCTTGATGCACTTGGACATGGGCAGAACTCCGGCCATGGTGCTCACCAGGCTGACCTGGACCATGATCTCCCTGTCGTCGAGGCAGGTGGCGGACACGATCGGAGCCGTGTTCCCCTTCATGGTCAGCACGCCGGGCTTGCAGCTGGCGCGCGTCAGCTCCTCCTTCTTCTTCTCCAGGCCGTCCACCTGCTTCTGCAGCTCCGGGATGTACTTGAGCACCCGCGACACCGTGATCGGAATGCTAAGCTTCTTCTGCAACACCAGATAAATCCAAGATATGTTCAAGACGCAATCTCTCACGTACGTGTATCTCGGAGGAAGGCTGATGAGTTAGTTTGGGTGAGAAATTTAATTACCGTGTGATCGGTGTCGGGGAGGAGGGAGCGGAGGTCGGAGTAGAGCTCGTTGAGCTGCTTGCGGCGGTCGCGCTCGTAGGCGTTGTGGCTGATCTTGCGATGGGAGCCCGAGCCATCGCCGCCCCCGGGGGAGCCGTAGCCGCCGGAGGAGGTGCCGTTATTGGCAGCCGGGGCCAGCGGGATGTCGTGGTCGAGGCCCGGCCACTGCGTATGGTGGTGGCCGCCGGCGACGGAGAATATCTCGGCCTCCAGCGACGATATGCTGCTCGCGAACGGGTCTTCGAACATCTGGTGCTGGTGCCCCATTGCCGGCCGGCAGCTCGAAGCAGCTAGATTCTGCTCGGTCGAGTTCGTGTGGGGAGGTTAGGGATGATGGTGGAACAACCTAGCTTAATTAGCTACCTAACCACCGAGCTATGTAGCTCCTAATTAATGGCGTTATTCTTTGTGAGACGCTAGAGGAAGCGGCAGTAGTAGCCTGGTAGTAGGGGAAGACCCTCTAAGCTAATGGAATTTTATTGAGAGAGGATTAGCATTAACAACTTCTCATGGCAGGTTTGATGTATGGAGTCAGCTGCTTGAGCCAGTTCTGGAATGGTGGCCTCCCATTTATATAGGGCCAGAGATGAGGGGACGTCAGTGTCAAATGCGACGTTCTAGATAACGAATTTTAGCCATAGCTAACTAATATTGATGCATCAGTCTGCAGTCTAAAAATTGAGAACAAAGTGAAGGGTTTTACCTTATGGTGCTCCAAGATCCATGTGAAAAATAATCTTGTTGACATGAAGAAAACCAAAATCAACAAATCATTTCATGGTCTTGCATATATGTATTTGCCATGAGTAGATGAATTTTGTGTATGGCCACATACTTTGTATGGCTAGATTCGTTATACATTAATTTTGATGGTCTTTAAATTAAATTGATCAACTTGCCTCCTTTTTATATACTAATAGAATAGAAAACCTCCATGGCTACAGCGTCACACACCCACTAATTAATTACATGGTACATCAAGTTCCTATTTGGTTCACAGTAATTTCATAGAAACTTTCGCCAGATTCTTAGTGATTCTTTTAATAGAGGCTGTTTGGTTTGTAGGATAATTAATAATTCATAGGAAAAGAAAGTTGTATGGCAAACTTTGAATGCGATCCAAAGGAAAATTTCAGTTGAGTCCAACCTCATGATTTTTTTCCTTTGTTTCAATTACAATCATGGCATACAACCAACCCTTTATATAAAATAAAAATATGTACTCCCGTGGTGCAACCAACTAACATCTTATTCCTATGTTCTTCATAGTCCTATTTTTCGACAATTACACAAAACAAAGAGGTCTGGAATGATACTATATATGACCGAATCCAACCCTTTTTTAGTACACCAGGGCTATGGTTCACAATTACACAACTTATTTCCACTTCAAGATCCACATTCTCCTCACCGTTGGTTGAAGGCCGGCCTCAAATGATATTATATATGACCGAATCCAACCCTTTTTTAGTACACCGGGGCTATGGTTCACAATTACACAACTTATTTCCACTTCAAGATCCACATTCTCCTCACCTTTGGTTGAAGGCCGTCTAGATTGTTGAGGGCTTGCCCACAAAAAAAACAAGATTATTGAGGTCTTATTTGAGTTCATGCTAGCTATGTGTTTTGTTACCATATTATCTTGGCTTGCAGTTTTTTTTCCTTGTTTCCATTTAGCTGTTTTCCTCAATATACCATGTATTCCACTAGCTTCATTCATTTACAACAGAGCGTAAAGCCATCTTCAGTGTTTCGAAAGCTAGAAATCCAAAAGAATTTCTGAGGTCCAAATTATATGTAAAGTTTGCAATTTTTGGCTGAGATCCAAATTTGTTTTGTTTCCTAAATTAAAAACCTTGGTCATCTTTGTGGGAAAGAAAACCACAGGGTACATATACGCTGATAATCTTTTTTTTTTGCGTCTAAAATCTTGTATTACTCAATCAATATCCGGATTACAATCAACTCTGCTAAGACCAACCGCTCCTGGTGGATCAGAGCCCAACCGCACTACAGTTCTCTTCTCGGTTCTAGCAAAGTTTGTGAAACAATCTGCTACAGCATTTTGGCTACGATTAATACGCTGATAATCTTTTAGTACTAGCTAGCTGCTTAATTGTACAATTGATTTGACGACGGATTCACTTGCAAACAAAAATTGACGATGGATTATCCTACATGTCTGTTTTGATTAATGACGAGTACTAGCTAGTAGATATGGACCGGTGGACCTAACATTTCCCCTTTGCTGAAGCAAAAAAGAAACGCAGGTATAGATCTAGCATCAATCCAGCCAATATATTCGGGTTCGCTCTCGCCGGGACCGGATTGGATGCCATTTTTGGTCGGTCTAATACTTCAATCAACCCAGAGAGATGATTTTCCAGGCAAAAATAAATAAATCCAGAGAGATGATTCGTTGGGAGCATACTATAAGAATGATCGCCACCAAACGAAAAATCAAAACGCTTATAAAACGAACCGATGCATAATTAAGTGCAGCTAGTGGGCGGCTACTACTAATAGCTAGCTGCTGACCTAAGCGGATTAGTTAAGCTATCTGCGGACGCCAAATGAGGAAGGGACTGCATCTGCAGGGTGGTCTAGGGAGGCAAGCTAAGCGACGGGATTATGTTAATCCGGCTGTGGGATTATGTTAATCGCCCGCGGCCACGTAGCGGAGGGGAGCTGGAGACACGCGCCGTGGGCGTGCCGGAGCGCGCCGGGCGCGTGCCGGCCCGTGCTGCGGAGGGGGCTCCCTCCCGTGCAGCACGCACAGGGCGCCCGCGTGCCTGCTTCCTCGGAGCATGTGTGTGGCTCCATCCTTGGGCATCTCCTCTTAACCTTTCTCTCTCAGTCTAGCCTTTAAAAAACCTTTCTCGCAGGTCCTCTCAGGTTTCAAATTTTGTCATTTGGAGAGCACACAGGCCTGCACGTGTCGAGCTACGGTTCAGGTTTGCTGCCTTTATGTCAGGTGACTTAGTATCACTTACATGTATTGGGTCAGTTGACTTAGTGTCATTGACATATGGGGTCTGTTGGTTTGCGGTCCTACATGTCAGTGTCCTAAGGCCTGGTATGTTTGAGCTTGAGGGACCAGATTTTGCTTTGCCAATAAAGCTGAATTTAATATATGAAACAAACAATTATTTCATTTGAGACTCATGGATCAGATTCAGATTCATCTTTGTTAGTAAAGCTAAGTCTGAAAGCTGAAACAAACAGCTATTTTGAATCAGCTTTGCCAGTGATGCTATATCGGGATTCAAGCTGTTTTCAATGGAATAGCCTTAGGCACCTCAAAGTGTATTTCAGTGGTGAAGTTGATTAATGTTGAGTATATTGATTATTAGGAAAGACTAGATAGACTAGGATTAGTTCTAGCTTGTCTTGTACTCCAAGTTGATCATTGTACTCCTATATATATGCTCACGAGGCTCAAGCAATACATCAACTATTCCGCAATAATTCATCTCTCTCCCTTCTAACATGATATCAGTTTCCGGGTTTTAAACCCTAGCCGCCGTCGCTTCCGCACCCGCGCGCCACCCCCGGGGCGGTCGGCCTCCATGACCGCCGCCGGGGGCCGCCCCGCCCGTACCTAGGGTTCGTCCGCCGGTCGTGTCGACCGGCTGCCCTAGAGAGTCTTTTTTTCCCGATCCTTTGATCCGGATTTTTCTCTCTCTCGCCGGTCGCTTTGATCGGCGTCTACTTTTTGATTTTCCGATCCACTTGATCGGTTTGCGTTGCCCATCGCCGCCGTCGACTTTCGCGCCTCTACTTTGACACCGGCGCGACACATGGCCTCTTCTCCGACTTGGCGACCTTGCACGATGCGGCGGCCCCTCGCGGCTACCGTGGCTATGTGCCTGTTGTCGTCGCCATGATCCGGTCGAGAATTCTGCATCAACCCCGCCTCCATCCACAACTCGGACGCCCCAGCTTTCTGCATGCAGCAGGTTAGGTACGACGGCAGCGCATGCGCTGCCCCGGTCGTCCCGTACCGCGTGGCACTTGGGTGTGGTTGGCGCTGGTGTTGCCGGCTGCTTGCCCCGGACCACACGTCCGTACAAGGTGTGGCTGCACGTTGCATGGTGCTCATATGGTTGTATTCCAATCAGCCTCCATGTATAATACGTGTGCAGGCCGGTAGCACGCTCCTGCTACGACAGTCCGCCGCTGGGTATGAGGCCGCTCGCCTTGCCGCGTCCGGTCGTAATAATCGCACCGAGCAGTGTCCTTCATCTTGCGACTGGCCAGATTGATCACCTGTTCGTCGCTCCACTTCATCCACGCCGTGCAACTGACCTAGCTAGTTGGTTGTGCGCGCCTCCGCAGGTTCTGTGAAGATTTGACCTCGTGTTCAGCGCGCCCCTCCGCCGATCAAGCAATGGGCTACCGCTGCGTCACCCTGTCGGGCCGCAGTGCCGCCGCCCCGTGATTCTTCTCGCGGCTGCACCGACTCGTGCGTCGCCGCTGCGCCCCTTCGGGTCGTAGTATCGTGATACGCGGTCCCCGAGGCCGTCCCCGCGGTTGCACCGACTCGCGAACCGCCGTTGCGTCGCCCCTTCGGGTTGCAACGTCGCGGCTTGCTATCCCCCCGCCGCCCCGAGGTCTTCTCGCCGTCCGCCCCGACCCGCTTGCCGCCGCTACGTCGCCCCTTCGGGCTGTAGCGCCGCGGCACGCGATCCACTCCGCCGTCACCGCGCGTCGACCTCCCGTGGTATGCGCCGCGCCGTCTCCCTTGGCGCGGAACGCCACCGTCCGTGCCGGTCTTCGTAACGCTGTCGGGGTTCTTCGCCTACTTTGAGCATCGCCGCCGCGCTCCTAACCTAGCCGCCGCCGCCGCCGTCAGGCCGCCGCCGCTGCTCTTCTTCGGCCGCCGCCGCCACTACCCCTATAGCCGCTGCAGCCGCCTGTCCACCCCCTTCGTCTTCGTCCAGCACCAGCCCATCGCCAGCGTCGCCGTCATCTACTCTGACAACCGCGGGCGACATTGGCCCCGCGCCGATTGGCGCCGCAACCGTCGTCGAGTCTTTCTCTGCTGGCCTCTCAAACTTCCTCGACATGGCGTACAGCTCGTGCAGCTCCCAGTCTACGCATGCCCGGTGCTGGCAACACCGCCGCGTGCCTTCGTCCATGACGTGTCCCCGGGCCTGGCAAGCCTGGTGTGGCGCTTCGTCAACTTCGTCTTCGTCCGTCTACGCATGCCCGGTGCTGGCAACACCGACGCGTGCCTTCGTCTACGATGTGTTCCCGGGGTTGGCAACCCCGACGCGACGCGTCATCAACATCTTCTCCTTCCTGGCGCACCACTACTTCGACACCACTACGCCCACGACTAACTCGGCGCCTCCTTGCGCCCACGGCTCCACGGCGACTTCCTCGACACCGGCTACCCCGACTCGACATCGACCAAGGCATTCTTTGCATGGCTACCTCGACCACGGATCCACCACCCACGCTCTCGGCTATATCGACAAACGGCACAAAGGGCTACCGCCTGCTTGAGCAACCTCGTTGGTTTTCACTCCAGCCACAACTCCGCGATGCATCGACCGTTACGACTGTGGGGGGGGGGGGTGTCCGTTGGCTTGCCTTCGGATTCTTCTCCAGTCTCACCGTCTGCGTCGCTCCCGTTGTGACTGCGGGGGGATGTTGAGTATATTGATTATTAGGAAAGACTAGATAGACTAGGATTAGTTCTGGCTTGTCTTGTACTCCAAGTTGATCATTGTACTCCTATATATATGCCCACGAGGCTCAAGCAATACATCAACTATTCCGCAACAATTCATCTCTCTCCCTTCTAACACAGTGAAGAGAATTCACAGGTGATTCGTATCCAGTCAAAGCTGAAACAAATAGCATTGCAAATCAGCTTTACCAGTGAAGCAAATCCAGAGATGATTCGAATCCAATCAAGCCGTCAGTCACCTAACATACATTAAGCGAAACCCAGCACGTCGAGTTAGCAAGGCACACTCATATCATGACCAAGGTTTTCTTTTACCACCAACTTAAGGAAAGTGTTTTCTTTTCGCAATCTTTTACCAGAGGGAAACAATGGCCTTTTTACCAAACGTTTCCAAACATCTATCTATCTATCTATCTATCTATCTATCTATACCTCTATACCTATACTAATTACAGACCCCCCAAAAATTACCGTGTTAATTAGAATTTACGGACCATCAATCTGGTGGGGCCAAATTATTACGGTACAGATCTGCCTCTATACCTATACTAATTACAGACTCACCAAAAATTACCGTGTTAATTAGAATTTACGGACCATCGATCTTGTGGGGCCAAATTATTACGGTACAGATCTGCCTCTATACCTATACTAATTACAGACTCACCAAAAATTTCCGTGTTAATTAGAATTTACGGACCATCGATCTGGTGGGGCCAAATTATTACGGTACAGATCTGCCGAAATTTTCCCATATCAAACAGAAAAAATAAAAAAATGTCAATCAGAAAAAAAATGAATGGGACCAACAGTTATAACGGAGGAGTAAACTCAGGTTGAAAACGGGAGAGTCCCTTCGCTCCAGCATGTTGGTAAAACAAGTCGTACACCTAAAGGCCTCTTTGTTTCACCATCGTTAATATGTTTTATTTACTTCTTCTCCAAGAACCGCTCTTCGTGTTCCCTGAATTTTCCCTAATCTCTTGGATTCCATTGCCATGCCCTGATCTCTTTCATCTCTCATCGTTATTATCTTCCGTAGCTTCTTCTCCACAAACCACTGTTCGTGTTCCCTAATCTCTAGGGTTCCAATTGGTCCATGCCCTGATCTGTCTTATCTCTCCCATCACAAATCTTATGCACGTCCCACACTCAATACCACACCTAAATCCATCAATATCACTTTCCGAGATAGGATCCACTAGATTTTGTTTTTTTATGCTTGGATCAATTCCATCAACGGTGTTCAGGCAGAACGGGCGTCGTTAAATTATGTTGTGTTCGTGAAGCCTTGGTGGCATCCCGTCACCACGGGCATGCCGCTGCTGCCACCATTATGCAGTGCGAGCTATGCAGCTAGCATGTAGCATCATGTTGGACGCCACGACTAATCATGATACATGCCCAGGTTCTCAGAGTAAGGCCCACATGAGTAGAAGAACCTATGTGCCGGCGCACAACACGATGACTCCACAATGATCTCCGTCAAGATTGGGGAGAAGAGCGCCAAAGCAGCCATGGCGTCCAAGGTGCAGGGTTAGAGTAGCAGAGCAACGAATGATTGGTTCCGCGTTCAGTACATCAGCGTTGGGCAGGATCAGTGACGGAATCCCCAGAAATAGCTGTGCGGTTGAATAGAACCTGACGACGGTCGGGAAATCGAGCTAGGGCTCCCTCCCCCCTCCCGCCCGCGCCGCCACCTGCGAGGCGGCCGGGGCGGGCGCCCAGATCCCGCCGCCTCCGGTCTCCCCTCCTCCTCCTTCCTCCCTCGCCGCCGCCAGGGGGCACGGCCGGGCTCGCCTGACCGGCGCCGGCGGCGGCGGGGCCCTGCTCTTCCTCCTCCGCGCGTTGGGGGCGACGCGGGTCCCTCCTTCGCGGGCGGGCGCGGTGCGGGCGCGGGGCGCCGCGGCGCGGCGGCGCGCGGCCCTCCGGCGGCGCGTGGTGCGGCGTGGCCGGCTGCGCGGTGGAACGCGCCTCGCCGCGGCGGCCGGTTCCGCCCGGCAGGCGGCGAGGGCCGCGGGCGGCGTGGGCGGCGGCTGGGGTCCGGCTTCGGGCTGCCGGCGGCTGCGGTGGTTCCTCTCCGTCGTGGGCGTGCGGCGGTGGTGCGGCTCGGCCGGTGGCGGTCCGGCGACCTGGTGATGGTGGCCGGCGGTGCGCGTGTTGGTGGTGCCTCCCTTGGCGGCTTTCGGTGTGGGGAGGAAGGGGAGCGGCTTGGACAGGGGCGGCGGAGCCGACGGCGTGCCGGCTGCAGCGCGAAGGCGGGAACTTTACGGGCCTCTGCATTCCCGGCCGGGCCTGTGCGGCCACGGGCCTGGTGTGTTCCTGCCATTGCGTCCGGTCAGCTACCGTCTTCGGCGGTGGAGGTGGGGCCCTCCCGCGTGCCGATGGTGCTGTTGCCTGGTCCCGGCTCCTCTTCTTCATCGTGCCGACCATGCTTCACGGTGCCGTGGTGAGACAGCGTTGAACGCTTCGTGTCCGGGCTGGCGCAGGGTGAGGGTCTGTTTGGCGGCGAGCTTCGGAGTGCCTGAGGTGGAGGTTGGGATCGGGAGAAATCTCTGTTGGCCTGGCCGACATCGACGCGGTGGCGCTTGTGGGTGCCGCCAGACCTTCCTGGAGGGCGTCGGAGCTACCCTTCCTCTCCCCTCACCGTACCGGGGGAAACCCTTGGCAGCAGCGTCGTCTTCGTCGCGTTCCTTCTTGGAGGTGTTGATTGGTACCGGTGCTTCGGAGGCTCGGAGTCTGGTGGGAGATCTCCGGTGGGTGCAGCGGCCACGAGGCTTCTTCATTTCTTTGTCGATCCGCCGTTGTCGGCGTCTGTTTCTCTTGTATTTTCTCTTTCTTTTCTTTTGGGCGTGACTGTGCTGTTTCCGCCCCAGCACCTATCGTTGGATGGTTCAGTTGGTTGCTTTGTATACAAAGCGGGGGGAAACCCTTTTTCGGTAATCCCCAGAAATATCCCCAAAGAACTGCACGTGCAGCCTGTACTATTCTCTTTGGAGGGAAAATAACTGCTTTCAGAACTGAGATTAATGAAAATCCAGTGCTCACAATGGTAAGAGATATTTCAATTCCCATGTTGATGTTCTATTTTTTTTGTCGAGATTTATTAAAGGTGCAATATTCTGTTTTCTTATAATACTGCAGTTTACTGTTTTTGAATTGGTAGAACATTACAGTTTTCTGTTTTATGAACTGGTATGCAGATATGTAATTCATTGGAAATTCACACACACCATGTCTGGATTTGAATTCAGTTGAATAGGTGTAGCTTAATAAATTTGGAGTACAACATTAATGCATTTGTCGTAACACAGCGTGTCCTATCCTGTTTATGCCATGGTTGTATATTCAATTAAGGTAAATACTTTAAAATATATTTAGTATATAGCACTATTTATGTTGATGCAATTAGGATGGAAATAGTGCAGGCCAAGGATATTTTTTATGCAAAAACAGCAGGAGAGTGTCCAACTGTATTAATATATTAAAGGAAAAAATAGTTCAAAAGATATTTACATGGAAATTAAAGGGAAGCAGAAGAAAGGTGTTTGTTCTTGACTCTACATGGGGCAGATCATTTTAGGGCCCCTCTTTCACTTTATGGAAGGCCTTTCATCCTCAAAGATCTTGACATTCATATTAAATAGCAAATAGTCTAGCAGGTCAAAACGATAATCTCCATTGCAAATGGCTGCTCGATGGGATCTGGGGCTACTCCATCAAAGACTACATAGTTATGAGGTATATTCTGGAATCCAATTTGGTTTTTTCTGCAAGGAGCTTTAATCCAATTTCAGTTTTTTGTGCAAGGAGCTTCACATAGATTCCAAATTGCTAGGTATTATTTTAAGAATTTAATAGTTATATTTCTGTTAAACCTGACCCAACAGATTTATGTTACTCCTGCGGATTTGCCGTGTCGCTCTTGGAAAGAAAAACATCATTACAGTGTCGCTCTCCAATCTTCTCATATTGATCCAGCCGTGACAATTTCCAATTGGTAACTGGATAGCTGTTCCGATTGCTCATGAGCTCTCCGTGTCACACCGATGTTGCGCCACGGTGCAGACGGCCACCCAAGTATGCTTCGTTTTCAAATTGGAAGTTGATGCACACGCAACCATATCCACTGCTCCGCATGCTGGCCCTGGCTGCCTCCTCCATATGGTTTATAACGGGCTGAACTGCTTGAGTGCTATGCACGTGATGAAAGGAATACATTGCAACAAAGAACAGTACAAGAATTGAAGAGAAAGCAGCAGTAGGCTCCCCACTTTTACTCTTTTTTCTTTTAGTTCCTGCACTTCTCCATTAGATTTAGTTCTTTCTCACCTTAAATCACAAGAGTACTCGGTGAACAATGTTCTTTTAGAAATACAACGTGGATGCCAAAATTATTTAGTGATGTCGATCTAGGTTTCAAAGGATTTGATTATGGAAGTTTTACTTATTACTTCACTGAATACGGAAGGTGCACACACAGACTTTGCTTACTTAATTGTTTTATGTGATACACACATTTCCAATCGTGGCTATTTGTACCATCGAATTCTACTGAGTAGATCGCCGGATATATTTTCTCATATGTATCTAATTAGGTTTGCAAGATACTTGATTTTTTAAATAAATTGTTACTTGCATTGCAAATTTACAGATGGACTACAGTGATATACATGTCTGATGAGATCTTTCTAGAAAAATCTTATTACGGAAGTAATAATTCATTAGTTCTTATTTGCATTCCTTTATTTTGCTGATTCAACGATACTCAAGATTAGAAAAGAGTGAACAACGCAATCATATATCAGTAATCCTATTTTTTTCTACATTTGAATTACCAACACACACACATATATATATATATATATATATATATATATATATATATATATATATATAACATTTTTATTGAAAATATCCTATTTGTGGGGTTACGAAAAAGATTACTAATGTGCAGATCTAAGATGAAAGCGGTAGAAAGAAACAGGGCAGACATTGTCTTTCAGTGTAAAATGGATTATTTTTTTGTAGTTAAGTTTAAAGTGAGCTCAAAGGAGCCATCCAAGGTTTCCTTTCAGGTGCGCAAAATCTTATGATATATTAGTGTCATTGGGTTTTAGATGGCTGGAAACCATACATGATTTTTCTCTCACGCCATTAATGAAAGGATAAGGTAGTATCTTTTTGTGATGGAATATAAATTTATCGGTTCTATAGTAAGCGATGATACCTAATAATTCAGAACTTCGGGAGACATTCAAGAGGAAACTATCGTTAGATACTGTCATGTTATCGTGCATAATCTTTTCTTTTAATGGATATATGGTGTTTCTACCACACGGTAACCAATATGCACCATTGCATGTTATATTTGCACTGATTCAAAATGGTAATATAATTTATTTCATAATGTTTATTTCCAACTAATATTGCATGCAATAAAGATAAATATAAGTTCAACTTATATACACATACCTATAATAGGTTAGCCCGTGCGGAGGCACGGGTTGACGACTAGTCTTGGTAATTTTTCGTCCACAAAAATTTAAAATAATATTTTATTTAGGTAATAAATAAATTTCTACCCTAATGCATGGATGCAAAGTAGGTGATCCAAGCAGTTGCTTATTTTTCTTTTTTACCTCCAAAGGCCCACTTAGCAGAGACTAGAATCTAACTTCATATATAGATCCCATCGACAAGCCATACCACCATGTTGCCGCTATGATTCAGGTTTGCTGCTTTCAAGTCAGGTGAAGGTTGACTTAGTGTCACTGACACGTGGGTTAGTTGGTTTACGGCCCCACATGTTAGTCTAGGGCGCTGTTTATTTCAGTTTGAGAGATCCGATTCAGCTTTTCCAGTGAAGGTGAACTGGAAATTAAAACAAACAGATACTTCGTTTGAAATTCAGGGACCAGTCAGCTTTTCGTTGAAGCTGAATATGAAAGTTGAAACAAACAACTATTTTGAATCATCTTTGCATGTGAGGTTAATTCTGGATTCATGTTATTTTCAGTGCAATTGTCTAAAGCATCTCAAAGCATAGATTTGCCATTGAAGTGAATCAATATGTGATTCACATCCAATCAAAACTGGAACAAACAGGGTCGCTGAATCAGCTTTGTAAGTGAAGCGAATCCACGAAGCTGAAACAAACAGAGCCTAAGTCACCTAATTTAAAGTCAGGGAATCCCAGTTCGTCAAGCTAGCAAGACACACTCATATCACTACCGGAACAGGGCCCGATGCTGACGGCCCCCGTCAGCCTAGTCTGGGCTATGCCGACGGCCATGTCCAGGCCGTCGGCGTAATAAAGCCGTCGGGCTATCCCGAGCTATGCCGACGGCCCCTGTCGGCCCAGAAGAGCCGCCGGCTTAGCCCAAGATACGCCTACAGCGGCCGTCGGCATACATGGGCCGTCGGCATAGTTGCGGGCCCAGCGATCCCGCTCGTGACGTGCGGCTAACGGCGTCCGATCTATGCCGACGGCCGAGACGGGAGGCCGTCGGCATAGATGCGGTTATCACGTCATCGATCCGAGGCGCACCGACCACCACCTATGCCGACGGCTGCCCTCGGCATAGATGCCACATCACCGATCCGCGGCGCGCCGGCCATCTGCCATGGCCGCAGCTATGCCGACGGCTTTGCCGTCGGCATAGTTTTTTTTTCTTTTTTCCATAGCTATATTTTATGTTTTCTTAAATATTATTATTTGACTAACTGACATATATTATGTGTTAATAAGCCTACATACATTATTTTTCGGTTCCGTACAGAGCGGTGTGACCCCCCTCACGAACGGTGCCGCCGCCAGCCAGCACCTGGAATGGGGAACAGCCGCATCGGGTCTATACGAAGGGGACTTTGCTTCCAAGTGTTTATATATATCGGATGACCTACCACAACCGGGTGGTGTTCTGGCATGTGCGAAGAGGCGGCACGCGTCTCCGGTGCGTGGCCCCCCTCACGGACGGCGCCGTCGCCGGCACCTGGAGGGGGGAAACTGACGCGTCGGGTCTACACGGAGTGGATTTAGCTATGGGTTTGGCCCGAATGTTGCTCCCCGGTGTCCCTCTGCGCTGACCTGACACAACCGGGTGGAGAGGTCCACTTGTCAAAGCCCGTCCATGGGAAGTCAAAGGGCTAGATCTCGTGGTCAACCACTCCAGGGTTAGGCGGGACGGGGGCCCTGGGGGGTAGCAATGCCACCGGAGCGTCATACCGGGCCCTCATACATGCGGGGTGGTGTTGTGGCATGTCCGAAGAGGCGGCATGCGTCTCCGGTGCGGCACTTACGCCGCCGCTTTGATTGCTTTTCGAGGGAACGATCCCTCATTGCGCCCTTTTGATCCTCGTCGTCGTTTCTTTTAGGTGTGTCCACCATGCATACATCATGGGATGAGGTGGTTTTCCAGTGCCCTATAGGCGCTGGTACTTGTCCGTCTCCTTCATCGGCGTCCATACCGTCGATGTCTTCGGAGTCGAAGTCGAGCATGTCGGTTAAATCATCGACAGTGGCTACGAAGTGGGTGGTCGGTGGGTTTCGAATTTCTTCGTCGTCCGCATCCCAACCTTGCTGACCATAGTCCGGCCAGGGCTCTCCTGATAAAGAGAGAGACTTTAGTGAACTCAGGATGTCGCCGACGGGCGAGTGCTGAAAGATGTCCGCGGCGGTGAACTCCATGATCGGAGCCCAATCGAGTTCGATTGGAAGGGGTGCGGAAGATCCGGAGTCCGAAGAGGAGTCCGGCACCTTGGAGTCACGAGCTTCGCAAAGGACAAGGCTGGTATACGGCTCGATCACCGTAGAGATTGCAGCCCCCGAGGCGGTGTCCAACCATTCGTCCTCGACTAGCGCAGTCGGCTCCGAGCTAAGGGTCGGAGCGGACACCTGAGCGGCCTTCTGGACACTGTCTAGCGGCAGAGCTAGATCATGCCCCTCATGATAGTGCAGCGCGCTCAGCTGCAGCTCAAATCCGTCGAATATCAAGTCTCCGCGGATGTCAGCCATGTAGTTAAAACTTTGGAATCTAACCTGATGGCCAGGGGCGTAGCTTTCAATCTGCTCCATATGGCCAAGTGAATTGGCCAGCAGTGCAAAGCCGCTGAATACGAAGATCTGTCTGGGGAGAAAAGTCTCACCCTGGACCGCGTCATTGTTGATGATCGAAGAAGCCATCGGGCCTAAAGGTGACGACATAGAGGAACTCTCAATGAAAGCACCAATGTCGGTGTCAAAACCGGCGGATCTCGGGTAGCGGGTCCCGAATTGTGCGTCTAGGTGGATGGTAACAGGAGACAAGGGACACGATGTTTTTACCCAGGTTCGGGCCCTCTCGATGGAGGTAAAACCCTACTCCTGTTTGATTAATATTGATGATATGGGTAGTACAAGAGTAGATCTACCACAAGATCAGAGAGGCTAAACCCTAGAAGCTAGCCTATGGTATAATTGTTCTTCGTCCTACCGACTAAAACCCTCCGGTTTATATAGACACTGGACAGGGCTAGGGTTACACAGAGTTGGTTACAATGGGAGGAGATCTATATACCCGTATCGCCAAGCTTGCCTTCCACGCCAAAGGAAAGTCCCATCCGGACACAGGACAAAGTCTTCAATCATGTATCTTCATAGTCCGGGAGTCCGGCCAAAGGTCATAGTCCGGCCATCCGGACACCCCCTAATCCAGGACTCCCTCAGCCCCCCTCACGGACGGCGCCATCGTCGGCACTTGGAGGGGGGAAACTGACGCGTCGGGTCTACACGGAGTGGATGTAGCTGTGGGTTTGGCCCGGATGTTGCTCCCCGGTGTCCCTCTGGGCTGACCTGACACAACCGGGTGGAGAGGTCCACTGGTCAAAGCCCGTACGTGGGAAATCAAAGATCTAGATCTCGTTGTCAACCGCTCTAGGGTTAGGCGGGATGGGGGCCCTGGGGGTAGCAATGCCACCGGAGCGTCGTACCGGGCCCTCATACATGCGGGGTGGTGTTGTGGCATGTCCGAAGAGGCGGCACGCGTCTCCGGTGCGTGGCCCTCCCTCACGGACGGCGCCGCCGCCGGCACCTGGAGGGGGGAAACTGACGCGTCGGGTCTACACGGAGTGGATTTAGCTGTGGGTTTTGGCCCGGATGTTGCTCCCGGGTGTCCCTATGGGCCGACCTGACACAACCGGGTGGAGAGGTCCACTGGTCAAAGCCCGTCCGTGGGAAGTCAAAGGGCTAGATCTCGTGGTCAACCGCTCCAGGGTTAGGCGGGACGGGGGCCCTGGGGGTAGCAATGCCACCGGAGCGTCGTACCGGGCCCTCATACATGCGGGGTGGTGTTGTGGCATGTCCGAAGAGGCGGCACGCGTCTCCGGTGCGTGGCCCCCCTCACGGACGGCGCCGCCGCCGGCACCTGGAGGGGGGAAACTGACGCGTCGGGTCTACACGGAGTGGATGTAGCTGTGGTTTTGGCCCGGATGTTGCTCCCGGGTGTCCCTATGGGCCGACCTGACACAACCGGGTGGAGAGGTCCACTGGTCAAAGCCCGTCCGTGGGAAGTCAAAGGGCTAGATCTCGTGGTCAACCGCTCCAGGGTTAGGCGGGACGGGGGCCCTGGGGGTAGCAATGCCACCGGAGCGTCGTACCGGGCCCTCATACATGCGGGGTGGTGTTGTGGCATGTCCGAAGAGGCGGCACGCGTCTCCGGTGCGTGGCCCCCCTCACGGACGGCGCCGCCGCGGCACCTGGAGGGGGGAAACTGACCGCGTCGGTTCTACACGGAGTGGATTTAGCTGTGGTTTTGGCCCGGATGTTGCTCCCGGGTGTCCCTATGGGCCGACCTGACACAACCGGGTGGAGAGGTCCACTGGTCAAAGCCCGTCCGTGGGAAGTCAAAGGGCTAGATCTCGTGGTCAACCGCTCCAGGGTTAGGCGGGACGGGGGCCCTGGGGGTAGCAATGCCACCGGAGCGTCGTACCGGGCCCTCATACATGCGGGGTGGTGTTGTGGCATGTCCGAAGAGGCGGCACGCGTCTCCGGTGCGTGGCCCCCTCACGGACGGCGCCGCCGCCGGCACCTGGAGGGGGGAAACTGACGCGTCGGTTCTACACGGAGTGGATTTAGCTGTGGTTTGGCCCGGATGTTGCTCCCGGGTGTCCCTATGGGCCGACCTGACACAACCGGGTGGAGAGGTCCACTGGTCAAAGCCCGTCCGTGGGAAGTCAAAGGGCTAGATCTCGTGGTCAACCGCTCCAGGGTTAGGCGGGACGGGGGCCCTGGGGGTAGCAATGCCACCGGAGCGTCGTACCGGGCCCTCATACATGCGGGGTGGTGTTGTGGCATGTCCGAAGAGGCGGCACGCGTCTCCGGTGCGTGGCCCCCTCACGGACGGCGCCGCCGCCGGCACCTGGAGGGGGGAAACGGACGCGTCGGTTCTACACGGAGTGGATTTAGCTGTGGTTTTGGCCCGGATGTTGCTCCCGGGTGTCCCTATGGGCCGACCTGACACAACCGGGTGGAGAGGTCCACTGGTCAAAGCCCGTCCGTGGGAAGTCAAAGGGCTAGATCTCGTGGTCAACCGCTCCAGGGTTAGGCGGGACGGGGGCCCTGGGGGTAGCAATGCCACCGGAGCGTCGTACCGGGCCCTCATACATGCGGGGTGGTGTTGTGGCATGTCCGAAGAGGCGGCACGCGTCTCCGGTGCGTGGCCCCCTCACGGACGGCGCCGCCGCCGGCACCTGGAGGGGGGAAACGGACGCGTCGGTTCTACACGGAGTGGATTTAGCTGTGGGTTTGGCCCGGATGTTGCTCCCGGGTGTCCCTATGGGCCGACCTGACACAACCGGGTGGAGAGGTCCACTGGTCAAAGCCCGTCCGTGGGAAGTCAAAGGGCTAGATCTCGTGGTCAACCGCTCCAGGGTTAGGCGGGACGGGGGCCCTGGGGGTAGCAATGCCACCGGAGCGTCGTACCGGGCCCTCATACATGCGGGGTGGTGTTGTGGCATGTCCGAAGAGGCGGCACGCGTCTCCGGTGCGTGGCCCCCCTCACGGACGGCGCCGCCGCCGGCACCTGGAGGGGGGAAACGGACGCGTCGGTTCTACACGGAGTGGATTTAGCTGTGGTTTTGGCCCGGATGTTGCTCCCGGGTGTCCCTATGGGCCGACCTGACACAACCGGGTGGAGAGGTCCACTGGTCAAAGCCCGTCCGTGGGAAGTCAAAGGGCTAGATCTCGTGGTCAACCGCTCCAGGGTTAGGCGGGACGGGGGCCCTGGGGGTAGCAATGCCACCGGAGCGTCGTACCGGGCCCTCATACATGCGGGGTGGTGTTGTGGCATGTCCGAAGAGGCGGCACGCGTCTCCGGTGCGTGGCCCCCCTCACGGACGGCGCCGCCGCCGGCACCTGGAGGGGGGAAACTGACCGCGTCGGTTCTACACGGAGTGGATTTAGCTGTGGTTTTGGCCCGGATGTTGCTCCCGGGTGTCCCTATGGGCCGACCTGACACAACCGGGTGGAGAGGTCCACTGGTCAAAGCCCGTCCGTGGGAAGTCAAAGGGCTAGATCTCGTGGTCAACCGCTCCAGGGTTAGGCGGGACGGGGGCCCTGGGGGTAGCAATGCCACCGGAGCGTCGTACCGGGCCCTCATACATGCGGGGTGGTGTTGTGGCATGTCCGAAGAGGCGGCACGCGTCTCCGGTGCGTGGCCCCCCTCACGGACGGCGCCGCCGCCGGCACCTGGAGGGGGGAAACTGACGCGTCGGTTCTACACGGAGTGGATTTAGCTGTGGTTTTGGCCCGGATGTTGCTCCCGGGTGTCCCTATGGGCCGACCTGACACAACCGGGTGGAGAGGTCCACTGGTCAAAGCCCGTCCGTGGGAAGTCAAAGGGCTAGATCTCGTGGTCAACCGCTCCAGGGTTAGGCGGGACGGGGGCCCTGGGGGTAGCAATGCCACCGGAGCGTCGTACCGGGCCCTCATACATGCGGGGTGGTGTTGTGGCATGTCCGAAGAGGCGGCACGCGTCTCCGGTGCGTGGCCTCCCTCACGGACGGCGCCGCCGCGGCACCTGGAGGGGGGAAACTGCCGCGTCGGTTCTACACGGAGTGGATGTAGCTGTGGTTTTGGCCCGGATGTTGCTCCCGGGTGTCCCTATGGGCCGACCTGACACAACCGGGTGGAGAGGTCCACTGGTCAAAGCCCGTCCGTGGGAAGTCAAAGGGCTAGATCTCGTGGTCAACCGCTCCAGGGTTAGGCGGGACGGGGGCCCTGGGGGGTAGCAATGCCACCGGAGCGTCGTACCGGGCCCTCATACATGCGGGGTGGTGTTGTGGCATGTCCGAAGAGGCGGCACGCGTCTCCGGTGCGTGGCCCCCTCACGGACGGCGCCGCCGCCGGCACCTGGAGGGGGGAAACTGCCGCGTCGGTTCTACACGGAGTGGATGTAGCTGTGGTTTTGGCCCGGATGTTGCTCCCGGGTGTCCCTATGGGCCGACCTGACACAACCGGGTGGAGAGGTCCACTGGTCAAAGCCCGTCCGTGGGAAGTCAAAGGGCTAGATCTCGTGGTCAACCGCTCCAGGGTTAGGCGGGACGGGGGCCCTGGGGGTAGCAATGCCACCGGAGCGTCGTACCGGGCCCTCATACATGCGGGGTGGTGTTGTGGCATGTCCGAAGAGGCGGCACGCGTCTCCGGTGCGTGGCCCCCCTCACGGACGGCGCCGCCGCCGGCACCTGGAGGGGGGAAACTGACCGCGTCGGTTCTACACGGAGTGGATGTAGCTGTGGTTTGGCCCGGATGTTGCTCCCGGGTGTCCCTATGGGCCGACCTGACACAACCGGGTGGAGAGGTCCACTGGTCAAAGCCCGTCCGTGGGAAGTCAAAGGGCTAGATCTCGTGGTCAACCGCTCCAGGGTTAGGCGGGACGGGGGCCCTGGGGGTAGCAATGCCACCGGAGCGTCGTACCGGGCCCTCATACATGCGGGGTGGTGTTGTGGCATGTCCGAAGAGGCGGCACGCGTCTCCGGTGCGTGGCCCCCCTCACGGACGGCGCCGCCGCCGGCACCTGGAGGGGGGAAACTGACCGCGTCGGTTCTACACGGAGTGGATTTAGCTGTGGTTTTGGCCCGGATGTTGCTCCCGGGTGTCCCTATGGGCCGACCTGACACAACCGGGTGGAGAGGTCCACTGGTCAAAGCCCGTCCGTGGGAAGTCAAAGGGCTAGATCTCGTGGTCAACCGCTCCAGGGTTAGGCGGGACGGGGGCCCTGGGGGTAGCAATGCCACCGGAGCGTCGTACCGGGCCCTCATACATGCGGGGTGGTGTTGTGGCATGTCCGAAGAGGCGGCACGCGTCTCCGGTGCGTGGCCCCCCTCACGGACGGCGCCGCCGCCGGCACCTGGAGGGGGGAAACTGCCGCGTCGGTTCTACACGGAGTGGATTTAGCTGTGGTTTTGGCCCGGATGTTGCTCCCGGGTGTCCCTATGGGCCGACCTGACACAACCGGGTGGAGAGGTCCACTGGTCAAAGCCCGTCCGTGGGAAGTCAAAGGGCTAGATCTCGTGGTCAACCGCTCCAGGGTTAGGCGGGACGGGGGCCCTGGGGGTAGCAATGCCACCGGAGCGTCGTACCGGGCCCTCATACATGCGGGGTGGTGTTGTGGCATGTCCGAAGAGGCGGCACGCGTCTCCGGTGCGTGGCCCCCCTCACGGACGGCGCCGCCGCCGGCACCTGGAGGGGGGAAACTGACCGCGTCGGTTCTACACGGAGTGGATTTAGCTGTGGTTTTGGCCCGGATGTTGCTCCCGGGTGTCCCTATGGGCCGACCTGACACAACCGGGTGGAGAGGTCCACTGGTCAAAGCCCGTCCGTGGGAAGTCAAAGGGCTAGATCTCGTGGTCAACCGCTCCAGGGTTAGGCGGGACGGGGGCCCTGGGGGTAGCAATGCCACCGGAGCGTCGTACCGGGCCCTCATACATGCGGGGTGGTGTTGTGGCATGTCCGAAGAGGCGGCACGCGTCTCCGGTGCGTGGCCCCCTCACGGACGGCGCCGCCGCGGCACCTGGAGGGGGGAAACTGACGCGTCGGTTCTACACGGAGTGGATTTAGCTGTGGTTTTGGCCCGGATGTTGCTCCCGGGTGTCCCTATGGGCCGACCTGACACAACCGGGTGGAGAGGTCCACTGGTCAAAGCCCGTCCGTGGGAAGTCAAAGGGCTAGATCTCGTGGTCAACCGCTCCAGGGTTAGGCGGGACGGGGGCCCTGGGGGTAGCAATGCCACCGGAGCGTCGTACCGGGCCCTCATACATGCGGGGTGGTGTTGTGGCATGTCCGAAGAGGCGGCACGCGTCTCCGGTGCGTGGCCTCCCTCACGGACGGCGCCGCCGCCGGCACCTGGAGGGGGGAAACTGACGCGTCGGTTCTACACGGAGTGGATGTAGCTGTGGTTTTGGCCCGGATGTTGCTCCCGGGTGTCCCTATGGGCCGACCTGACACAACCGGGTGGAGAGGTCCACTGGTCAAAGCCCGTCCGTGGGAAGTCAAAGGGCTAGATCTCGTGGTCAACCGCTCCAGGGTTAGGCGGGACGGGGGCCCTGGGGGTAGCAATGCCACCGGAGCGTCGTACCGGGCCCTCATACATGCGGGGTGGTGTTGTGGCATGTCCGAAGAGGCGGCACGCGTCTCCGGTGCGTGGCCTCCCTCACGGACGGCGCCGCCGCCGGCACCTGGAGGGGGGAAACTGACCGCGTCGGTTCTACACGGAGTGGATTTAGCTGTGGTTTTGGCCCGGATGTTGCTCCCGGGTGTCCCTATGGGCCGACCTGACACAACCGGGTGGAGAGGTCCACTGGTCAAAGCCCGTCCGTGGGAAGTCAAAGGGCTAGATCTCGTGGTCAACCGCTCCAGGGTTAGGCGGGACGGGGGCCCTGGGGGTAGCAATGCCACCGGAGCGTCGTACCGGGCCCTCATACATGCGGGGTGGTGTTGTGGCATGTCCGAAGAGGCGGCACGCGTCTCCGGTGCGTGGCCTCCCTCACGGACGGCGCCGCCGCCGGCACCTGGAGGGGGGAAACTGACCGCGTCGGTTCTACACGGAGTGGATTTAGCTGTGGTTTTGGCCCGGATGTTGCTCCCGGGTGTCCCTATGGGCCGACCTGACACAACCGGGTGGAGAGGTCCACTGGTCAAAGCCCGTCCGTGGGAAGTCAAAGGGCTAGATCTCGTGGTCAACCGCTCCAGGGTTAGGCGGGACGGGGGCCCTGGGGGTAGCAATGCCACCGGAGCGTCGTACCGGGCCCTCATACATGCGGGGTGGTGTTGTGGCATGTCCGAAGAGGCGGCACGCGTCTCCGGTGCGTGGCCTCCCTCACGGACGGCGCCGCCGCCGGCACCTGGAGGGGGGAAACTGACCGCGTCGGTTCTACACGGAGTGGATTTAGCTGTGGTTTTGGCCCGGATGTTGCTCCCGGGTGTCCCTATGGGCCGACCTGACACAACCGGGTGGAGAGGTCCACTGGTCAAAGCCCGTCCGTGGGAAGTCAAAGGGCTAGATCTCGTGGTCAACCGCTCCAGGGTTAGGCGGGACGGGGGCCCTGGGGGTAGCAATGCCACCGGAGCGTCGTACCGGGCCCTCATACATGCGGGGTGGTGTTGTGGCATGTCCGAAGAGGCGGCACGCGTCTCCGGTGCGTGGCCCCCCTCACGGACGGCGCCGCCGCCGGCACCTGGAGGGGGGAAACTGACCGCGTCGGTTCTACACGGAGTGGATTTAGCTGTGGTTTTGGCCCGGATGTTGCTCCCGGGTGTCCCTATGGGCCGACCTGACACAACCGGGTGGAGAGGTCCACTGGTCAAAGCCCGTCCGTGGGAAGTCAAAGGGCTAGATCTCGTGGTCAACCGCTCCAGGGTTAGGCGGGACGGGGGCCCTGGGGGTAGCAATGCCACCGGAGCGTCGTACCGGGCCCTCATACATGCGGGGTGGTGTTGTGGCATGTCCGAAGAGGCGGCACGCGTCTCCGGTGCGTGGCCCCCCTCACGGACGGCGCCGCCGCCGGCACCTGGAGGGGGGAAACTGACCGCGTCGGTTCTACACGGAGTGGATTTAGCTGTGGTTTTGGCCCGGATGTTGCTCCCGGGTGTCCCTATGGGCCGACCTGACACAACCGGGTGGAGAGGTCCACTGGTCAAAGCCCGTCCGTGGGAAGTCAAAGGGCTAGATCTCGTGGTCAACCGCTCCAGGGTTAGGCGGGACGGGGGCCCTGGGGGTAGCAATGCCACCGGAGCGTCGTACCGGGCCCTCATACATGCGGGGTGGTGTTGTGGCATGTCCGAAGAGGCGGCACGCGTCTCCGGTGCGTGGCCTCCCTCACGGACGGCGCCGCCGCCGGCACCTGGAGGGGGGAAACTGCCGCGTCGGTTCTACACGGAGTGGATTTAGCTGTGGTTTTGGCCCGGATGTTGCTCCCGGGTGTCCCTATGGGCCGACCTGACACAACCGGGTGGAGAGGTCCACTGGTCAAAGCCCGTCCGTGGGAAGTCAAAGGGCTAGATCTCGTGGTCAACCGCTCCAGGGTTAGGCGGGACGGGGGCCCTGGGGGTAGCAATGCCACCGGAGCGTCGTACCGGGCCCTCATACATGCGGGGTGGTGTTGTGGCATGTCCGAAGAGGCGGCACGCGTCTCCGGTGCGTGGCCTCCCTCACGGACGGCGTCGCCGCCGGCACCTGGAGGGGGGAAACTGCCGCGTCGATTCTACACGGAGTGGATTTAGCTGTGGTTTGGCCCGGATGTTGCTCCCGGGTGTCCCTATGGGCCGACCTGACACAACCGGGTGGAGAGGTCCACTGGTCAAAGCCCGTCCGTGGGAAGTCAAAGGGCTAGATCTCGTGGTCAACCGCTCCAGGGTTAGGCGGGACGGGGGCCCTGGGGGTAGCAATGCCACCGGAGCGTCGTACCGGGCCCTCATACATGCGGGGTGGTGTTGTGGCATGTCCGAAGAGGCGGCACGCGTCTCCGGTGCGTGGCCCCCCTCACGGACGGCGCCGCCGCCGGCACCTGGAGGGGGGAAACTGACCGCGTCGGTTCTACACGGAGTGGATTTAGCTGTGGTTTTGGCCCGGATGTTGCTCCCGGGTGTCCCTATGGGCCGACCTGACACAACCGGGTGGAGAGGTCCACTGGTCAAAGCCCGTCCGTGGGAAGTCAAAGGGCTAGATCTCGTGGTCAACCGCTCCAGGGTTAGGCGGGACGGGGGCCCTGGGGGTAGCAATGCCACCGGAGCGTCGTACCGGGACCTCATACATGCGGGGTGGTGTTGTGGCATGTCCGAAGAGGCGGCACGCGTCTCCGGTGCGTGGCCCCCCTCACGGACGGCGCCGCGCCGGCACCTGGAGGGGGGAAACTGACCGCGTCGGTTCTACACGGAGTGGATTTAGCTGTGGTTTTGGCCCGGATGTTGCTCCCGGGTGTCCCTATGGGCCGACCTGACACAACCGGGTGGAGAGGTCCACTGGTCAAAGCCCGTCCGTGGGAAGTCAAAGGGCTAGATCTCGTGGTCAACCGCTCCAGGGTTAGGCGGGATGGGGGCCCTGGGGGTAGCATTGCCACCGGCGCGTTTTACTGGGCCCTCATACATGCGGATATTGCTCCCGGGTGTAACTCTGGGCCGAACTGACACAACCGGGTGAGAGGTCCACTGGTCAAAGCCCGTCCGTGGGAAGTCAAAGGGCTAGAATCTCGTGGTCAACCGCTCCAAGGTTAGGCGGGACGGGGGCCCTAGGGGGTAGCAATGCCACCGGAGCTTCATACCGGGCCCTCATACATGCGGGGTGGTGTTGTGGCATGTCCGAAGAGGCGGCACGCGTCTCCGGTGCGTGGCCCCCCTCACGGACGGCACCGCCGCCGGCACCTGGAGGGGGGAAATTGACGCATCGGGCCTACACGGAGTGGATGTAGCTGTGGGTTTGTCCCGGATGTTGCTCCCTAGTGTCCCTCTGGGCCGAACTAACACAATCGGGTGGAGAGGTCCACTGGTCAAAGCCGTCTGTGGAAGTCAAAGGGCTAGATCTCGTGGTCAACCGCTCCAGGGTTAGGCGGGACGGGGGCCCTGGGGGTAGCAATGCCACCGGAGCGTCGTACCGGGCCCTCATACATGCGGGGTGGTGTTGTGGCATGTCCGAAGAGGCGGCACGCGTCTCCGGTGCGTGGCCCCCCTCACGGACGGCGCCGCCGCCGGCACCTGGAGGGGGGAAACTGACCGCGTCGGTTCTACACGGAGTGGATTTAGCTGTGGTTTTGGCCCGGATGTTGCTCCCGGGTGTCCCTATGGGCCGACCTGACACAACCGGGTGGAGAGGTCCACTGGTCAAAGCCCGTCCGTGGGAAGTCAAAGGGCTAGATCTCGTGGTCAACCGCTCCAGGGTTAGGCGGGACGGGGGCCCTGGGGGTAGCAATGCCACCGGAGCGTCGTACCGGGCCCTCATACATGCGGGGTGGTGTTGTGGCATGTCCGAAGAGGCGGCACGCGTCTCCGGTGCGTGGCCCCCCTCACGGACGGCGCCGCCGCCGGCACCTGGAGGGGGGAAACTGACGCGTCGGTTCTACACGGAGTGGATTTAGCTGTGGTTTTGGCCCGGATGTTGCTCCCGGGTGTCCCTATGGGCCGACCTGACACAACCGGGTGGAGAGGTCCACTGGTCAAAGCCCGTCCGTGGGAAGTCAAAGGGCTAGATCTCGTGGTCAACCGCTCCAGGGTTAGGCGGGACGGGGGCCCTGGGGGTAGCAATGCCACCGGAGCGTCGTACCGGGCCCTCATACATGCGGGGTGGTGTTGTGGCATGTCCGAAGAGGCGGCACGCGTCTCCGGTGCGTGGCCCCCCTCACGGACGGCGCCGCCGCCGGCACCTGGAGGGGGGAAACTGACGCGTCGGTTCTACACGGAGTGGATGTAGCTGTGGTTTTGGCCCGGATGTTGCTCCCGGGTGTCCCTATGGGCCGACCTGACACAACCGGGTGGAGAGGTCCACTGGTCAAAGCCCGTCCGTGGGAAGTCAAAGGGCTAGATCTCGTGGTCAACCGCTCCAGGGTTAGGCGGGACGGGGGCCCTGGGGGTAGCAATGCCACCGGAGCGTCGTACCGGGCCCTCATACATGCGGGGTGGTGTTGTGGCATGTCCGAAGAGGCGGCACGCGTCTCCGGTGCGTGGCCCCCCTCACGGACGGCGCCGCCGCCGGCACCTGGAGGGGGGAAACTGACCGCGTCGGTTCTACACGGAGTGGATTTAGCTGTGGTTTTGGCCCGGATGTTGCTCCCGGGTGTCCCTATGGGCCGACCTGACACAACCGGGTGGAGAGGTCCACTGGTCAAAGCCCGTCCGTGGGAAGTCAAAGGGCTAGATCTCGTGGTCAACCGCTCCAGGGTTAGGCGGGACGGGGGCCCTGGGGGTAGCAATGCCACCGGAGCGTCGTACCGGGCCCTCATACATGCGGGGTGGTGTTGTGGCATGTCCGAAGAGGCGGCACGCGTCTCCGGTGCGTGGCCCCCCTCACGGACGGCGCCGCCGCCGGCACCTGGAGGGGGGAAACTGACGCGTCGGGTCTACACGGAGTGGATGTAGCTGTGGTTTTGGCCCGGATGTTGCTCCCGGGTGTCCCTATGGGCCGACCTGACACAACCGGGTGGAGAGGTCCACTGGTCAAAGCCCGTCCGTGGGAAGTCAAAGGGCTAGATCTCGTGGTCAACCGCTCCAGGGTTAGGCGGGACGGGGGCCCTGGGGGTAGCAATGCCACCGGAGCGTCGTACCGGGCCCTCATACATGCGGGGTGGTGTTGTGGCATGTCCGAAGAGGCGGCACGCGTCTCCGGTGCGTGGCCCCCCTCACGGACGGCGCCGCCGCCGGCACCTGGAGGGGGGAAACTGACGCGTCGGTTCTACACGGAGTGGATGTAGCTGTGGTTTGGCCCGGATGTTGCTCCCGGGTGTCCCTATGGGCCGACCTGACACAACCGGGTGGAGAGGTCCACTGGTCAAAGCCCGTCCGTGGGAAGTCAAAGGGCTAGATCTCGTGGTCAACCGCTCCAGGGTTAGGCGGGACGGGGGCCCTGGGGGTAGCAATGCCACCGGAGCGTCGTACCGGGCCCTCATACATGCGGGGTGGTGTTGTGGCATGTCCGAAGAGGCGGCACGCGTCTCCGGTGCGTGGCCTCCCTCACGGACGGCGCCGCCGCGGCACCTGGAGGGGGGAAACTGCCGCGTCGGTTCTACACGGAGTGGATTTAGCTGTGGTTTTGGCCCGGATGTTGCTCCCGGGTGTCCCTATGGGCCGACCTGACACAACCGGGTGGAGAGGTCCACTGGTCAAAGCCCGTCCGTGGGAAGTCAAAGGGCTAGATCTCGTGGTCAACCGCTCCAGGGTTAGGCGGGACGGGGGCCCTGGGGGTAGCAATGCCACCGGAGCGTCGTACCGGGCCCTCATACATGCGGGGTGGTGTTGTGGCATGTCCGAAGAGGCGGCACGCGTCTCCGGTGCGTGGCCCCCTCACGGACGGCGCCGCCGCCGGCACCTGGAGGGGGGAAACTGACCGCGTCGGGTCTACACGGAGTGGATTTAGCTGTGGTTTGGCCCGGATGTTGCTCCCGGGTGTCCCTATGGGCCGACCTGACACAACCGGGTGGAGAGGTCCACTGGTCAAAGCCCGTCCGTGGGAAGTCAAAGGGCTAGATCTCGTGGTCAACCGCTCCAGGGTTAGGCGGGACGGGGGCCCTGGGGGTAGCAATGCCACCGGAGCGTCGTACCGGGCCCTCATACATGCGGGGTGGTGTTGTGGCATGTCCGAAGAGGCGGCACGCGTCTCCGGTGCGTGGCCCCCCTCACGGACGGCGCCGCCGCCGGCACCTGGAGGGGGGAAACTGACCGCGTCGGGTTCTACACGGAGTGGATTTAGCTGTGGGTTTGGCCCGGATGTTGCTCCCGGGTGTCCCTATGGGCCGACCTGACACAACCGGGTGGAGAGGTCCACTGGTCAAAGCCCGTCCGTGGGAAGTCAAAGGGCTAGATCTCGTGGTCAACCGCTCCAGGGTTAGGCGGGACGGGGGCCCTGGGGGTAGCAATGCCACCGGAGCGTCGTACCGGGCCCTCATACATGCGGGGTGGTGTTGTGGCATGTCCGAAGAGGCGGCACGCGTCTCCGGTGTGTGGCCCCCCTCACGGACGGCGCCGCCGCCGGCACCTGGAGGGGGGAAACGGACGCGTCGGGTCTACACGGAGTGGATGTAGCTGTGGTTTTGGCCCGGATGTTGCTCCCGGGTGTCCCTATGGGCCGACCTGACACAACCGGGTGGAGAGGTCCACTGGTCAAAGCCCGTCCGTGGGAAGTCAAAGGGCTAGATCTCGTGGTCAACCGCTCCAGGGTTAGGCGGGACGGGGGCCCTGGGGGTAGCAATGCCACCGGAGCGTCGTACCGGGCCCTCATACATGCGGGGTGGTGTTGTGGCATGTCCGAAGAGGCGGCACGCGTCTCCGGTGCGTGGCCCCCTCACGGACGGCGCCGCCGCCGGCACCTGGAGGGGGGAAACTGACCGCGTCGGGTCTACACGGAGTGGATTTAGCTGTGGGTTTGGCCCGGATGTTGCTCCCGGGTGTCCCTATGGGCCGACCTGACACAACCGGGTGGAGAGGTCCACTGGTCAAAGCCCGTCCGTGGGAAGTCAAAGGGCTAGATCTCGTGGTCAACCGCTCCAGGGTTAGGCGGGACGGGGGCCCTGGGGGTAGCAATGCCACCGGAGCGTCGTACCGGGCCCTCATACATGCGGGGTGGTGTTGTGGCATGTCCGAAGAGGCGGCACGCGTCTCCGGTGCGTGGCCCCCCTCACGGACGGCGCCGCCGCCGGCACCTGGAGGGGGGAAACTGACCGCGTCGGTTCTACACGGAGTGGATTTAGCTGTGGTTTGGCCCGGATGTTGCTCCCGGGTGTCCCTATGGGCCGACCTGACACAACCGGGTGGAGAGGTCCACTGGTCAAAGCCCGTCCGTGGGAAGTCAAAGGGCTAGATCTCGTGGTCAACCGCTCCAGGGTTAGGCGGGACGGGGGCCCTGGGGGTAGCAATGCCACCGGAGCGTCGTACCGGGCCCTCATACATGCGGGGTGGTGTTGTGGCATGTCCGAAGAGGCGGCACGCGTCTCCGGTGCGTGGCCCCCCTCACGGACGGCGCCGCCGCCGGCACCTGGAGGGGGGAAACTGACCGCGTCGGGTCTACACGGAGTGGATTTAGCTGTGGGTTTGGCCCGGATGTTGCTCCCGGGTGTCCCTATGGGCCGACCTGACACAACCGGGTGGAGAGGTCCACTGGTCAAAGCCCGTCCGTGGGAAGTCAAAGGGCTAGATCTCGTGGTCAACCGCTCCAGGGTTAGGCGGGACGGGGGCCCTGGGGGTAGCAATGCCACCGGAGCGTCGTACCGGGCCCTCATACATGCGGGGTGGTGTTGTGGCATGTCCGAAGAGGCGGCACGCGTCTCCGGTGCGTGGCCCCCCTCACGGACGGCGCCGCCGCCGGCACCTGGAGGGGGGAAACTGACCGCGTCGGTTCTACACGGAGTGGATTTAGCTGTGGGTTTTGGCCCGGATGTTGCTCCCGGGTGTCCCTATGGGCCGACCTGACACAACCGGGTGGAGAGGTCCACTGGTCAAAGCCCGTCCGTGGGAAGTCAAAGGGCTAGATCTCGTGGTCAACCGCTCCAGGGTTAGGCGGGACGGGGGCCCTGGGGGTAGCAATGCCACCGGAGCGTCGTACCGGGCCCTCATACATGCGGGGTGGTGTTGTGGCATGTCCGAAGAGGCGGCACGCGTCTCCGGTGCGTGGCCCCCCTCACGGACGGCGCCGCCGCCGGCACCTGGAGGGGGGAAACTGACCGCGTCGGGTCTACACGGAGTGGATTTAGCTGTGGGTTTGGCCCGGATGTTGCTCCCGGGTGTCCCTATGGGCCGACCTGACACAACCGGGTGGAGAGGTCCACTGGTCAAAGCCCGTCCGTGGGAAGTCAAAGGGCTAGATCTCGTGGTCAACCGCTCCAGGGTTAGGCGGGACGGGGGCCCTGGGGGTAGCAATGCCACCGGAGCGTCGTACCGGGCCCTCATACATGCGGGGTGGTGTTGTGGCATGTCCGAAGAGGCGGCACGCGTCTCCGGTGCGTGGCCCCCCTCACGGACGGCGCCGCCGCCGGCACCTGGAGGGGGGAAACTGACGCGTCGGGTCTACACGGAGTGGATTTAGCTGTGGTTTGGCCCGGATGTTGCTCCCGGGTGTCCCTATGGGCCGACCTGACACAACCGGGTGGAGAGGTCCACTGGTCAAAGCCCGTCCGTGGGAAGTCAAAGGGCTAGATCTCGTGGTCAACCGCTCCAGGGTTAGGCGGGACGGGGGCCCTGGGGGTAGCAATGCCACCGGAGCGTCGTACCGGGCCCTCATACATGCGGGGTGGTGTTGTGGCATGTCCGAAGAGGCGGCACGCGTCTCCGGTGCGTGGCCCCCCTCACGGACGGCGCCGCCGCCGGCACCTGGAGGGGGGAAACTGACCGCGTCGGGTCTACACGGAGTGGATTTAGCTGTGGGTTTGGCCCGGATGTTGCTCCCGGTGTCCCTATGGGCCGACCTGACACAACCGGGTGGAGAGGTCCACTGGTCAAAGCCCGTCCGTGGGAAGTCAAAGGGCTAGATCTCGTGGTCAACCGCTCCAGGGTTAGGCGGGACGGGGGCCCTGGGGGTAGCAATGCCACCGGAGCGTCGTACCGGGCCCTCATACATGCGGGGTGGTGTTGTGGCATGTCCGAAGAGGCGGCACGCGTCTCCGGTGCGTGGCCCCCCTCACGGACGGCGCCGCCGCCGGCACCTGGAGGGGGGAAACTGACGCGTCGGGTCTACACGGAGTGGATTTAGCTGTGGGTTTGGCCCGGATGTTGCTCCCGGGTGTCCCTATGGGCCGACCTGACACAACCGGGTGGAGAGGTCCACTGGTCAAAGCCCGTCCGTGGGAAGTCAAAGGGCTAGATCTCGTGGTCAACCGCTCCAGGGTTAGGCGGGACGGGGGCCCTGGGGGTAGCAATGCCACCGGAGCGTCGTACCGGGCCCTCATACATGCGGGGTGGTGTTGTGGCATGTCCGAAGAGGCGGCACGCGTCTCCGGTGCGTGGCCCCCCTCACGGACGGCGCCGCCGCCGGCACCTGGAGGGGGGAAACTGACCGCGTCGGGTCTACACGGAGTGGATTTAGCTGTGGGTTTGGCCCGGATGTTGCTCCCGGGTGTCCCTATGGGCCGACCTGACACAACCGGGTGGAGAGGTCCACTGGTCAAAGCCCGTCCGTGGGAAGTCAAAGGGCTAGATCTCGTGGTCAACCGCTCCAGGGTTAGGCGGGACGGGGGCCCTGGGGGTAGCAATGCCACCGGAGCGTCGTACCGGGCCCTCATACATGCGGGGTGGTGTTGTGGCATGTCCGAAGAGGCGGCACGCGTCTCCGGTGCGTGGCCCCCCTCACGGACGGCGCCGCCGCCGGCACCTGGAGGGGGGAAACTGACCGCGTCGGGTCTACACGGAGTGGATGTAGCTGTGGGTTTGGCCCGGATGTTGCTCCCGGGTGTCCCTATGGGCCGACCTGACACAACCGGGTGGAGAGGTCCACTGGTCAAAGCCCGTCCGTGGGAAGTCAAAGGGCTAGATCTCGTGGTCAACCGCTCCAGGGTTAGGCGGGACGGGGGCCCTGGGGGTAGCAATGCCACCGGAGCGTCGTACCGGGCCCTCATACATGCGGGGTGGTGTTGTGGCATGTCCGAAGAGGCGGCACGCGTCTCCGGTGCGTGGCCCCCCTCACGGACGGCGCCGCCGCGGCACCTGGAGGGGGGAAACTGACCGCGTCGGGTCTACACGGAGTGGATTTAGCTGTGGGTTTGGCCCGGATGTTGCTCCCGGGTGTCCCTATGGGCCGACCTGACACAACCGGGTGGAGAGGTCCACTGGTCAAAGCCCGTCCGTGGGAAGTCAAAGGGCTAGATCTCGTGGTCAACCGCTCCAGGGTTAGGCGGGACGGGGGCCCTGGGGGTAGCAATGCCACCGGAGCGTCGTACCGGGCCCTCATACATGCGGGGTGGTGTTGTGGCATGTCCGAAGAGGCGGCACGCGTCTCCGGTGCGTGGCCCCCCTCACGGACGGCGCCGCCGCCGGCACCTGGAGGGGGGAAACTGACGCGTCGGGTCTACACGGAGTGGATGTAGCTGTGGGTTTGGCCCGGATGTTGCTCCCCGGGTGTCCCTATGGGCCGACCTGACACAACCGGGTGGAGAGGTCCATTGGTCAAAGCACATCCGTGGGAAGTCAAAGGGCTAGATCTCGTGGTCAACCGCTCCAGGGTTAGGCGGGACGGGGGCCCTGGGGGTAGCAATGCCACCGGAGCGTCGTACCGGGCCCTCATACATGCGGGGTGGTGTTGTGGCATGTCCGAAGAGGCGGCACGCGTCTCCGGTGCGTGGCCCCCTCACGGACGGCGCCGCCGCCGGCACCTGGAGGGGGGAAACTGACGCGTCGGGTCTACACGGAGTGGATGTAGCTGTGGGTTTTGGCCCGGATGTTGCTCCCGGTGTCCCTCTGGGCCGAACTGACACAACCGGGTGGAGAGGTCCACTGGTCAAAGCCCGTCCGTGGGAAGTCAAAGGGCTAGATCTCGTGGTCAACCGCTCCAGGGTTAGGCGGGACGGGGGCCCTGGGGGTAGCAATGCCACCGGAGCGTCGTACCGGGCCCTCATACATGTGGGGTGGTGTTGTGGCATGTCCGAAGAGGCGGCACGCGTCTCCGGTGCGTGGCCCCCCTCACGGACGGCGCCGGCACCTGGAGGGGGAAACTGACGCATCGGGTCTACACGGAGTGGATGTAGCTGTGGGTTTGGCCCGGATGTTGCTCCCGGTGTCCCTCTTGGGCCGACCTGACACAACCGGGTGGAGAGGTCCACTGGTCAAAGCCCGTCCGTGGGAAGTCAAAGGGCTAGATCTCGTGGTCAACCGCTCCAGGGTTAGGCGGGACGGGGGCCCTGGGGGTAGCAATGCCACCGGAGCATCGTACCGGGCCCTCATACATGCGGGGTGGTGTTGTGGCATGTCCGAAGAGGCGGCACGCGTCTCCGGTGCGTGGCCCCCTCACGGACGGCGCCGCCGCCGGCACCTGGAGGGGGGAAACTACGCGTCGGGTCTACACGGAGTGGATGTAGCTGTGGGTTTGGCCCGGATGTTGCTCCCCGGTGTCCCTCTGGGCCGACCTGACACAACCGGGTGGAGAGGTCCACTGGTCAAAGCCCGTCCGTGGGAAGTCAAAGGGCTAGATCTCGTGGTCAACCGCTCCAGGGTTAGGCGGGACGGGGGCCCTGGGGGGTAGCAATGCCACCGGAGCGTCGTACCGGGCCCTCATACATGCGGGGTGGTGTTGTGGCATGTCCGAAGAGGCGGCACGCGTCTCCGGTGCGTGGCCCCCCTCACGGACGGCGCCGCCGCCGGCACCTGGAGGGGGGAAACTGACGCGTCGGGTCTACACGGAGTGGATGTAGCTGTGGGTTTGGCCCGGATGTTGCTCCCGGTGTCCCTCTGGGCCGAACTGACACAACCGGGTGGAGAGGTCCACTGGTCAAAGCCCGTCCGTGGGAAGTCAAAGGGCTAGATCTCGTGGTCAACCGCTCCAGGGTTAGGCGGGACGGGGGCCCTGGGGGTAGCAATGCCACCGGAGCGTCGTACCGGGCCCTCATACATGCGGGGTGGTGTTGTGGCATGTCCGAAGAGGCGGCACGCGTCTCCGGTGCGTGGCCCCCCTCACGGACGGCGCCGCCGCCGGCACCTGGAGGGGGGAAACTGACGCGTCGGGTCTACACGGAGTGGATGTAGCTGTGGGTTTGGCCCGGATGTTGCTCCCCGGTGTCCCTCTGGGCCGAACTGACACAACCGGGTGGAGAGGTCCACTGGTCAAAGCCCGTCCGTGGGAAGTCAAAGGGCTAGATCTCGTGGTCAACCGCTCCAGGGTTAGGCGGGACGGGGGCCCTGGGGGTAGCAATGCCACCGGAGCGTCGTACCGGGCCCTCATACATGCGGGGTGGTGTTGTGGCATGTCCGAAGAGGCGGCACGCATCTCCGGTGCGTGGCGCCCCTCACGGACGGCGCCGCCGCCGGCACCTGGAGGGGGAAACTGACGCGTCGGGTCTACATGTAGTGGATGTAGCTGTGGGTTTGGCCCGGATATTGCTCCCGGGTGTAACTCTGGGCCGAACTGACACAACCGGGTGGAGAGGTCCACTGGTCAAAGCCCGTCCGTGGGAAGTCAAAGGGCTAGATCTCGTGGTCAACCGCTCCAAGGTTAGGCGGGACGGGGGCCCTGGGGGTAGCAATGCCACCGGAGCGTCGTACCGGGACCTCATACATGCAGGGTGGTGTTGTGACATGTCCGAAGAGGCGGCAAGCGTCTCCGGTGCGTGGCCCTCCTCACGGATGGCGCCGCCGCCAACACTCGGAGGGGGGAAACTGACGCGTCGGGTCTACACAGAGTGGATTTAGCTGTGGGTTTGGCTCGGATGTTGCTCCCCGGTGTCCCTCTGGGCCGACCTGACACAACCGGGTGGAGAGGTCCACTGGTCAAAGCCCGTCCGTGGGAAGTCAAAGGGCTAGATCTCGTGGTCAACCGCTCCAGGGTTAGGCGGGACGGGGGCCCTGGGGGTAGCAATGCCACCGGAGCGTCGTACCGGGCCCTCATACATGCGGGGTGGTGTTGTGGCATGTCCGAAGAGGCGGCACGCGTCTCCGGTGCGTGGCCCTCCTCACGGACGGCGCCGCCGCCGGCACCTGGAGGGGGGAAACTGACGCGTCGGGTCTACACAGAGTGGATGTAGCTGTGGGTTTGGCCCGGATGTTGCTCCCGGGTGTCCCTCTGGGCCGACCTGACACAACCGGGTGGAGAGGTCCACTGGTCAAAGCCCTTCCGTGGGAAGTCAAAGGGCTAGATCTCGTGGTCAACCGCTCCAGGGTTAGGCGGGACGGGGGCCCTGGGGGTAGCAATGCCACCGGAGCATCGTACCGGGCCCTCATACATGCGGGGTGGTGTTGTGGCATGTCCGAAGAGGCGGCACGCGTCTCCGGTGCGTGGCCCTCCTCACGGACGGCGCCGCCGCCGGCACCTGGAGGGGGGAAACTGACGCGTCGGGTCTACACGGAGTGGATGTAGCTGTGGGTTTGGCCCGGATGTTGCTCCCCGGTGTCCCTCTGGGCCGACCTGACACAACCGGGTGGAGAGGTCCACTGGTCAAAGCCCGTCCGTGGGAAGTCAAAGGGCTAGATCTCGTGGTCAACCGCTCCAGGGTTAGGCGGGACGGGGGCCCTGGGGGTAGCAATGCCACCGGAGCATCGTACCGGGCCCTCATACATGCGGGGTGGTGTTGTGGCATGTCCGAAGAGGCGGCACGCGTCTCCGGTGCGTGGCCCCCCTCACGGACGGCGCCGCCGCCGGCACCTGGAGGGGGGAAACTGACGCGTCGGGTCTACACGGAGTGGATGTAGCTGTGGGTTTGGCCCGGATGTTGCTCCCGGTGTCCCTCTGGGCTGACCTGACACAACCGGGTGGAGAGGTCCACTGGTCAAAGCCCGTCCGTGGGAAGTCAAAGGGCTAGATCTCGTGGTCAACCGCTCCAGGGTTAGGCGGGACGGGGGCCCTGGGGGTAGCAATGCCACCGGAGCGTCGTACCGGGCCCTCATACATGCGGGGTGGTGTTGTGGCATGTCCGAAGAGGCGGCACGCGTCTCCGGTGCGTGGCCCCCCTCACGGACGGCGCCGCCGCCGGCACCTGGAGGGGGGAAACTGACGCGTCGGGTCTACACGGAGTGGATTTAGCTGTGGGTTTGGCTCGGATGTTGCTCCCCGGTGTCCCTCTGGGCTGACCTGACACAACCGGGTGGAGAGGTCCACTGGTCAAAGCCCGTCCGTGGGAAGTCAAAGGGCTAGATCTCGTGGTCAACCGCTCCAGGGTTAGGCGGGACGGGGGCCCTGAGGGGTAGCAATGCCACCGGAGCGTCGTACCGGGCCCTCATACATGCGGGGTGGTGTTGTGGCATGTACAAAGAGGCGGCACGCGTCTCCGGTGCATGGCCCGCCTCACGGACGTCGCCGCCGCCGGCACCTCGAGGGGGGAAACTGACGCGTCGGGTCTACACAGAGTGGATGTAGCTGTGGGTTTGGCCTGGATGTTGCTGCCCGGTGTCCCTCTGGGCTGAACTGACACAACCGGGTGGAGAGGTCCACTGGTCAAAGCCCTTCCGTGGGAAGTCAAAGGGCTAGATGTCGTGGTCAACCGCTCCAGGGTTAGGCGGGACGGGGGCCCTGGGGGATAGCAATGCCACTGGAGCATCATACCGGGACCTAATATATGCGGGGTGGTGTTGTGGCATGTCCGAAGAGGTGGCACGCGTCTCCGGTGCGTGGCCCCCCTCACGGACGGCGCCGCCGCCGGCAACTGGAGGGGGGAAACTGACGCGTCGGGTCTACACGGAGTGGATGTAGCTGTGGGTTTGGCCTGGATGTTGCTCCCCGGTTTCCCTCTGGGCCGAACTGACACAACCGGGTGGAGAGGTCCACTGGTCAAAGCCCGTCCGTGGGAAGTCAAAGGGCTAGATCTCGTGGTCAACCGCTCCAGGGTTAGGCGGGACGGGGGCCCTGGGGGTAGCAATGCCACCGGAGCGTCGTACCGGGCCCTCATACATGCGGGGTGGTGTTGTGGCATGCCCGAAGAGGCCGGCACGCGTCTCCGGTGCGTGGCCCCCCTCACGGACGGCGCCGCCGCCGGCACCTGGAGGGGGAAACTGACGCGTCGGGTCTACACGGAGTGGATGTAGCTGTGGGTTTGGCCCGGATGTTGCTCCCGGTGTCCCTCTGGGCCGAACTGACACAACCGGGTGGAGAGGTCCACTGGTCAAAGCCCGTCCGTGGGAAGTCAAAGGGCTAGATCTCGTGGTCAACCGCTCCAGGGTTAGGCGGGACGAGGGCCCTGGGGGTAGCAATGCCACCGGAGCGTCGTACCGGGCCCTCATACATGCGGGGTGGTGTTGTGGCATGTCCGAAGAGGCGGCACGCGTCTCCGGTGCGTGGCCCTCCTCACGGACGGCGCCGCCGCCGCACCTCGGAGGGGGGAAACTGACGCGTCGGGTCTACACAGAGTGGATTTAGCTGTGGGTTTGGCCCGGATGTTGCTCCCCGGTGTCCCTCTGGGCCGACCTGACACAACCGGGTGGAGAGGTCCACTGGTCAAAGCCCGTCCATGGGAAGTCAAAGGGCTAGATCTCGTGATCAACCGCTCCAGGGTTAGGCGGGACGGGGGCCCTGGGGGTAGCAATGCCACCGGAGCGTCGTACCGGGCCCTCATACATGCGGGGTGGTGTTGTGGCATGTCCGAAGAGGCGCACGCGTCTCCGGTGCGTGGCCCCCCTCACGGACGGCGCCGCCGCCGGCACCTGGAGGGGGGAAACTGACGCGTCGGGTCTACACGGAGTGGATGTAGCTGTGGGTTTGGCCCGGATGTTGCTCCCCGGTGTCCCTCTGGGCCGAACCTGACACAACCGGGTGGAGAGGTCCACTGGTCAAAGCCCATCCGTGGGAAGTCAAAGGGCTAGATCTCGTGGTCAACCGCTCCAGGGTTAGGCGGGACGGGGGCCCTGGGGGTAGCAATGCCACCGGAGCGTCGTACCGGGCCCTCATACATGCGGGGTGGTGTTGTGGCATGTCCGAAGAGGCGGCACGCGTCTCCGGTGCGTGGCCCCCCTCACGGACGGCGCCGCCGCCGGCACCTGGAGGGGGGAAACTGACGCGTCGGGTCTACACGGAGTGGATGTAGCTGTGGGTTTGGCCCGGATGTTGCTCCCCGGTGTCCCTCTGGGCCGACCTGACACAACCGGGTGGAGAGGTCCACTGGTCAAAGCCCGTCCGTGGGAAGTCAAAGGGCTAGATCTCGTGGTCAACCGCTCCAGGGTTAGGCGGGACGGGGGCCCTGGGGGTAGCAATGCCACCGGAGCGTCGTACCGGGCCCTCATACATGCGGGGTGGTGTTGTGGCATGTCCGAAGAGGCGGCACGCGTCTCGGGTGCGTGGCCCCCCTCACGGACGGCGCCGCCCCCGGCACCTGGAGGCGGGAAACTGACGCATCAGGTCTACACGGAGTGGATGTAGCTGTGGGTTTGGCCCGGATGTTGCTCCCCGGTTTCCCTCTGGGCTGAACTGACACAACCGGGTGGAGAGGTCCACTGGTCAAAGCCCGTCCATGGGAAGTCAAAGGACTAGATCTCGTGGTCAACCGCTCAAGGGTTAGGCGGGACGGGGGCCCTGGGGTAGCATTGCCACCGACGCGTCTTACCGGGCCCTCATACATGCGGGATGGTGTTGTGGCATGTCCGTAGAGGCGCCACGCATCTCCGGTGCGTGGCCCCCCTCACGGACGGCGCCGCCGCCGGCACCTGGAGGGGGCAAACTGACGTGTCGGGTCTAGATGGAGTGCATGTAGCTGTGGGTTTGGCCCGGATATTGCTCCCCGGTGTAACTCTGGGCCGAACTGACACAACCGGGTGGAGAGGTCCACTGGTCAAAGCCCGTCCATGGGAATTCAAAGGGCTAGATCTCGTGGTCAACCGCTCCAAGGTTAGGCGGGACGGGGGCCCTAGGGGGTAGCAATGCCACCGGAGCGTCATACCGGGCCCTCATACATGCGGGGTGGTGTTCTGGCATGTCTGAAGAGGCGGCACGCGTCTCCGGTGCGTGGCCGCCCTCACGGACGGCACCGCCGCCGGCACCTGGAGGGGGGAAACTGACGCATCGGGTCTACACGGAGTGGATGTAGTTGTGGGTTTGGCCCGGATGTTGCTCCTGTTGGGGAACGTAGTAATTTCAAAATTTTCCTACGCACACACAAGATCATGGTGATGCATAGCAACGAGAGGAGGAGTGTATCTTCATACCCTTGAAGATCGCTAAGCGGAAGCGTTTATCAACGCGGTTGATGTAGTCGTACGTCTTCACAATCCTACCAATCCAAGTACCGAACGCACGGCACCTCCGAGTTCTGCACACGTTCAGCTCGATGACGTCCTCTCCTTCTCGATCCAGCAAGACGGGCGAAGTAGTAGATGAGTTCCGGCAGCACGACGGCGTGGTGACGGTGTTGGTGAAGAACAATCTCCGCAGGGCTTCGCCTAAGCACTACGGAAACTATGACGGAGGATAAACTAGAGGGGACGGGGTTGCCGGCACACGGCTTGGTGTTTCTTGATGTGTCATTGGTGCTAGCCCTGCCCCTCTATATATATGTTGAGCCTTGGGGTCGAAACTTGGAGTAAAAGCCTCCACAAAGTTGGTTTCACCCGAAAGGCAAGAGTCCTTCTCGGACTCCAGGGCCAGACGCCAGGGTTCCCGGCGTCTGGACCCAGACACCAGGGACCCTGGCGTCTGGCCCCTGGACTCCGCAAAACTTCCTTTTGCGCTTTCCAAAAACCTTGTGGGCTTTCCCCTTTGGCCCAAATAACATGTTCTCATACCCAAACATTTCGGGAAACATCTGGAACCCCTTCCGGTGAATTCCGGAACTCTTCCGGAGATCAAACACTATTCTCCCATATATCAAACTTTATCTCCGGACCATTCCGGAGTTCCTCGTCATGTCCATGATATTATTCGCGACTCCGAACAACATTCGTTTACCAACATACATAACTCATATAATACTATATCGTCAATGAAACGTTAAGCGTGCGGACCCTACGGGTTCGAGAACTATGTAGACATGACCTAGAACTTGTTTCCGGTCAATAACCAATAGCGGGACCTGGATGCCCATATTGGCTCCCACATATTCTACGAAGATCTTTATCGGTCAAACCGCATAACAACATACGTTGTTCCCTTTGTCATCGGTATGTTACTTGCCCGAGATTTGATCGTCGGTATCCAATACCTAGTTCAATCTCGTTACCGGCAAGTCTCTTTACTCATTATGTAATACATCATCTCACAACTAACTCATTAGTTGCAATGCTTGCAAGGCTTAAGTGATGCGCATTACCGAGAGGGTCCAGAGATACCTCTCCGACAATCGGAGTGACAAAACCTAATCTCGAAATACGCCAACCCAACATGTACCTTTGGAGACACCTGTAGTACTCCTTTATAATCACCCAGTTACGTTGTGACGTTTGGTAGCACCCAAAGTGTTCCTCCGGTAAACGGGAGTTGCATAATCTCATAGTTACAGGAACATGTATAAGTCATGAAGAAAGCAATAGCAACATACTAAACGATCAAGTGCTAAGCTAACGGAATGGGTCAAGTCAATCACATCATTCTCCCAATGACGTGATCCCGTTAATCAAATGACAACTCTTTTTTCCATGGCTAGGAAACATAACCATCTTTGATAAACGAGCTAGTCAAGTAGAGGCATACTAGTGACACTATGTTTGTCTATGTATACACACATGTATTATGTTTCCGGTTAATACAATTCTAGCATGAATAATAAACATTTATCATGATATAAGGAAATAAATAATAAATTTATTATTGCCTCTAGGGCATATTTCCTTCAGCTCCCCAGTGTCCCTCTGGGCCGAACTGACACAACCGGGTGGAGAGGTCCACTGGTCAAAGCCCGTTTGTGGGAAGTCAAAGGGCTAGATCTCGTGGTCAACCGCTCCAGGGTTAGGCGGGACGGGGGCCCTGGGGGTAGCAATGCCACCGGAGCATCGTACCGGGCCCTCATACATGCGGGGTGGTGTTGTGGCATGTCCGAAGAGGCGGCACGCGTCTCCGGTGCGTGGCCCCCCTCACGGACGGCGCCGCCGCCGACATGTGGAGGGGGGGGGGGGGACTGACGCGTCGGGTGTACACAGAGTGGATGTAGCTCTGGGTTTGACCTGGATGTTGCTCCTCGGTGTCCCTCTAGGCCGAACTGACACAACCGAGTGGAGAGGTCCACTGGTCAAAGCCCGTCAATGGGAAGTCGAAGGGCTAGATCTCGTGGTCAACGATTCCAGGGTTAGGCGGGACGGGGCCCCTGGGGGCAGCAATGCCACCGGAGCATCATAACATGCCCTCATACATGCGGGGTGGTGTTGTGGCATGTCCGAAGAGGCGGCACACGTCTCCGGTGCGTGGCCCCCCTCACGGACGGCGCCGCTGCCGGCACCTGGAGGGGGAAAACTGACGCGTCAGGTCTACACGGAGTGGATGTAGCTGTGGATTTGGCCCGGATGTTGCTCCCCAGTGTCCCTCTAGGCCGAACTAATACAACCGGGTGGAGAGGTCCACTGGTCAAAGCCCCCGTCCGTGGGAAGTGAAAGGGCTAGATCTCGTGGTCAACCGCTCCAGGGTTAGGTGGGACGGGGGCCCTGGGGGTAGCAATGCCACCGGAGTGTCGTGCCGGGCCCTCATACATGCGGGGTGGTGTTGTGGCATGTCCGAAGAGGTGGCATGCGTCTCCGGTGCGTGGCCCCCCTCACGGACGGCGCCGCTGCCGGCACCTGGAGGGGGGAAACTGACGCATCGGGTCTACACGGAGTGGATGTAGCTGTGGGTTTGGCCCGAATGTTGCTCCCCGATGTCCCTCTGGGCCGAACTGACACAACCGGGTGGAGAGGTCCACTGGTCAAAGCCCGTCCGTGGGAAGAGGGCTAGATCTCGTGGTCAAACGCTCCAGAGTTAGGCGGGACGGGGGCCCTGGGGGTAGCAATGCCACCAGAGCATCGTACCGGGCCCTCATACATCCGGGGTGGTGTTGTGGCATGTCTGAAGAGGCGGCACGCGTCTCCGGCGCGTGTCCCTCCTCATGGATGGCGCCGCCGCCGGCACTTGGAGGGGGGAAACTGACGCGTCGGGTCTACACGGAGTGGATGTAGCTGTGGGTTTGGCCCGGATGTGGCTCCCCGGTGTCCCTCTGGGCCTAACTGACAACCGGGTGCAGAGGTCCACTGGTCAAAGCCCGTCCGTGGGAAGTCAAAGGGCTAGATCTCGTGGACAACCGCTCCAGGGTTAGGTGGGACGGGGGCCCTGGGGGGTAGCAATGCCACCGGAGCGTCGTGCTGGGCCCTCATACATGCGGGATGGTGTTGTGACATGTCCGAATAGGTGGCACGCGTCTCTGGTGCGTGGCCCCCCTCACGGACGGCGCCGCCGCCGGCACCTGGAGGGGGGAAACTGACGCGTCGGGTCTACACGGAGTGGATGTAGCTGTGGGTTTGGCCCAAATGTTGCTCCTCGGTGTCCCTCTGGGCCAAACTGACACAACCGGGTGGAGAGGTCCACTGGTCAAAGCCCGTCCGTGGGAAGTCAAAGGGCTAGATCTCGTGGTCAACCGCTCCAGAGTTAGGCGGGACGGGGGCCCTGGGGGTAGCAATACCACCAGAGCATCGTACTGGGCCCTCATACATGCGGGGTGGTGTTGTGGCATGTTCGAAGAGGCGGCACGCGTCTCCGGTGCGTGGCCCCCCTCACGGACGGCACCGCCGTCGGCACCTGGAGGGGGGAAACTGACGCATCGGGTCTACACGGAGTGGATGTAGCTGTGGGTTTGTCCCGGATGTTGCTCCCCAGTGTCCCTCTGGGCCGAACTAACACAACCGGGTGGAGAGGTCCACTGGTCAAAGCCAGTCCGTGGGAAGTCAAAGGGCTAGATCTCGTGGTCAACCGCTCCAGGGTTAGGCGGGACGGGGGCCCTGGGGGTAGCAATGCCACCGGAGCGTCGTACCGGGCCCTCATACTTGCGGCGTGGTGTTGTGGCCTGTCCGAAGAGGTGGCACACGTCTCTGGTGCGTGGCCTCCCTCACGGACGGCGCCGCTGCCGGCACCTGGAGGGGGGAAACTGACGTGTCGGGTCTACATGGAGTGGATGTAGCTGTGGGTTTGGCCCGGATGTTGCTCCCCGGTGTCCCTCTGGGCCGAACTAACACAACCAGGTGGAGAGGTCCACTGGTCAAAGCCCGTCCGTGGGAAGTCAAAGGGCTAGATCTCGTTGTCAACCGCTCCAGGGTTAGGTGGGATGGGGGCCATGGGGGGTAGCAATGCCACCGGAGCATCGTGCCGGGCCCTCGTACATGCGGGGTGGTGTTGTGGCATGTCCGAAGAGGTGGCACGCATCTCCGGTGCGTGGCCCCCCTCACGGACGGTGCCGCCGCCGGCACCTGGAGGGGGGAAACTGACGTGTCGGGTCTACATGGAGTGGATGTAGCTGTGGGTTTGGCCCGAATGTTGCTCCCCGGTGTCCGTCTGGACCGAACTGACACAACCGGGTGGAGAGGTCCACTGGTCAAAGCCCGTCTGTGGGAAGTTAAATGGCTAGATCTCGTGGTCAACCGCTCCAGGGTTAGGCGGGACGGGGGCCCTGGGGGGTAGCAATGCCACCGGAGCGTCATACCGGGCCCTCATACATGCGGGGTGGTGTTGTGGCATGTCCGAAGAGGAGGCACGCGTCTCCCGTGCGTGGCCCCCCTCACGGACGGCGCCGCCGCCGGCACCTGGAGGGGGGAAACTGACGCGTCGGGTCTACACGGAGTGGATGTAGCTGTGGGTTTGGCCCGGATGTTGCTCCCCGGGGTCCCTCTGGGCCTAACTGACAACTGGGTGGAGAGGTCCACTGGTCAAAGCCCGTCCGGGGGAAGTCAAAGGGCTAGATCTCGTGGCCAACCGCTCCAGGGGTAGGCGGGACGGGGGCCCTGGGGGGTAGCAATGCCACCGGAGCGTCGTACCGGGCCCTCATACATGCAGGGTGGTGTTGTGGCATGTCTGAAGAGGCGGCACGCGTCTCCGGTGCATGCCCCCCTCACAGACAGCACCACCGCCGGCACCTGGATGGGGGAAACTAACGCGTCAGGTCTACACGGAGGGGATTTAGCTGTGGTTTGGCCCGGATGTTGCTCCAAAGTGTTCCTATGGGCTCACCTAACACAATTTGTGGCCCCCCTCACGGTCGGCGATGACACGGTAGTAGACGGATCAGGCACTCGCATAGTTACCGGATCAGGCACTCGGTAATGGTACCCCTCAGTCAGTTGCTCTCCTATGTATCACCTTTCGCGAGACCATAGAAAATATTTGTATCATAAAGAAATGTTGCTGACCATAGAAAAAATTCGGTTCAAAAAAAAATATACGTGATATTTTTGAAAATTGTTGTACAATATAAAAAAAGGATCATGTAATTAAAAATAATGTTTCAAACCATTAAAGAAAATGTATGGTACATTTTAAATAATGTTCATGCATGTCAAAAATATGTATCCCATGTATTATTTTCAATATAATTATATACCATGTATCATTCAAAAAAATTTAAGAACGTGTATTTGAAAATATTTAATATGTATGTACAAATATTTTATATGTATACTAAACTTTCAATGCTTATGAAAATAATATACACTAAAAATATATTTGAAGACAGTTAATAATATTTTTTGAAAAATGTTAAACATGTATAAAAGTTGTTGCTAAAAAAATTATATGCCTACGGCTAAGCCGTTGGCATAGGTGCCACTGTTGAAGAACGTAGTAATTTCAAAAAAATTCCTACGCACATGCAAGATCATGGTGATGACATAGCAACGAGAGGGGAGAGTGTTGTCCACGTACCCTCGTAGACCGTAAGTGGAAGCGTTATGACAACGCGGTTGATGTAGTCGTACGTCTTCACGATCCGACCGATCCAAGCACCGAACGTACGGCACCTCCGAGTTAAGCACACGTTCAGCTCGATGACGATCCCCGGGCTCCGATCCAGCAAAGCTTCGGGGATGAGTTCCGTCAGCACGACGGCGTGGTGACGATGATGTACGTCTTCACGATCCGACCGATCCAAGCACCGAACGTACGGCACCTTTGAGTTCAGCACACGTTCAGCTCGATGACGATCCCCGGGCTCCGATCCAGCAAAGCTTCGGGGATGAGTTCCGTCAGCACGACGGCGTGGTGACGATGATGATGTTCTACCGGCGCAGGGCTTCGCCTAAACTCCGCGACGATATGACCGAGGTGGAATATGGTGGAGGGGGGCACCGCACACGGCTAAGGAACAATCCGTAGAACAACTTGTGTGTTCTGGGGTGCCCCCCTGCCCCCGTATATAAAGGAGGGAGGGGGAGGTGCGGCCGGCCCCCTTGGGGTGCGCCTGGAGGAGTCCTACTCCCACCGGGAGTAGGACTCCCCCCTCTTGCCTTGGTGGAGAAGGAAAGGGGGGAGGGGAAAGAGCAAAGGGGGGCGCTGCCCCCCCTTCCTTGTCCTATTCGGACTAGGGGGGGAGGGGGCGCGCGGCCTACCCTGGCCGGCCCTCCTCTTCTCCCTGATGGCCCACTAAGGCCCATTAACCCCCGGAGGGTTCCGGTAACCCCCCGGTGTTCCGGTAAAATCCCGATTTCACCCGGAACCTTTCCGATGTCCAACATAGGCTTCCAATATATCAATCTTTATGTCTCGACCATTTCGAGACTCCTCGTCATGTCCGTGATCACATCCGGGACTTCGAACAAACTTCGGTACATCAAAACTTATAAACTCATAATAAAATTGTCATCATAACGTTAAGCGTGCGGACCCTACGGGTTCGAGAACTATGTAGACATGACTTAGAACTATTCTCGGTCAATAACCAATAGCGGAACCTGGATGCCCATATTGGTTCCTACATATTCTACGAAGATCTTTATCGGTCAAACCGCATAACAACATACGTTGTTTCTTTTGTCATCGGTATGTTACTTGCCCGAGATTCGATCGTCGGTATCCAATACCTAGTTCAATCTCGTTACCGGCAAGTCTCTTTACTCGTTATGTAATGCATCATTCCGTAACTAACTCATTAGCTACATTGCTTGCAAGGCTTATAGTGATGTGCATTACCGAGAGGGCCCAGAGATACCTCTCCGACAATTGGAGTGACAAAACCTAATCTCGAAATACGCCAACCCAACATGTACCTTTGGAGACACCTGTAGTACTCCTTTATAATCACCCAGTTACGTTCTGACGTTTGGTAGTACCCAAAGTGTTCCTCCGGAAAACGGGAGTTGCATAATCTCATAGTTACAGGAACATGTATAAGTCATGAAGAAAGCAATAGCAGCATACTAAACGATCAAGTGCTAAGCTAACGGAATGGGTCAAGTCAATCACATCATTCTCCTAATGATGTGATCCCGTTAATCAAATGACAACTCTTTTGTCCATGGTTAGGAAACATAACCATCTTTGATAAATGAGCTAGTCAAGTAGAGGCATACTAGTGACACTATGTTTGTCTATGTATTCACACATGTATTATGTTTCCGGTTAATACAATTCTAGCATGAATAATAAACATTTATCATGATATAAGGAAATAAATACTCCCTCCGTTCCTTGATATAAGGTGTATAGATTTTTGAGAAATAAATCCGAAATATAAGGTGTATTACGTTGCATCACTCGCTTTGATAATTTATTTAGGGATTTGATTACATTTCCTTATACTAGGCAAGCTCCTCTATTGTCTCATATCAATTAGTCAAGTGTAATCTCGCCCAAAACTTGTGTGAAAATTTTCCTCCATGTGCTTTCTTTAATTTCCGTGCCAAAAACTATACACCCTATATTTAGGAACGGAGGGAGTAATAACTTTATTATTGCCTCTAGGGCATATTTCCTTTAGTCTCCCACCTGCACTAGAGTCAATAATCTAGTTCACATCACCATGTGATTCAACACCAATATTCACATCTGTATGTGATTAATACCCATAGTTCACATCGTCATGTGATCAACACCCAAAGGGTTTACTAGAGTCAATAATCTTGTTCACATCGTTATGTTATTAACACCCAAAGAGTACTAAGGTATGATCGTGTTTTGCTCGTGAGAGAAGTTTAGTCAACGGGTCTGTCATATTACAGAGTCATATGTATTTTGCAACTATTCCATGTATACAATGCTATGCATGGAACTACTCTAGCTAATTGCTCCCACTTTCAATATGTATCCAGATTGAGACTTAGAGTCATCTGGATTGGTGTAAAAGCTTGTATCGTTGTAACTTTTACGACGGGCCTTTTTATCACCTCCATAATCGAGAAACATCTCCTTAGTCCTCACTAAGGATATTCTTGACCAATGTCCAGTGATCTACTCCTAGATCAGTATTGTACTCCCTTGCCAAACCAGGGCAGAGTATATAATAGGTCTGGTCCATAGCATGGCATACTTTTATAGAACCTATGACTGATGCATAGGGAATGACTTTCATTCTCTTTCTATTTTCTGCCGTGGTCGGGTCTTGAGTCTTACTCAATTTCACACCTTTGCAACACAGGCAAGAACTCTTTCTTTGACTGTTCCATTTTGAACTATTTCAAAATCTTGACAAGGTATGTACTTATTGAAAAACTTATCAAGCGTCTTGATCTATCTCAATAGATCTTGATGCTTAATATGTAAGCAACTTCACTGAGGTTTTTCTTTGAAAAACTCCTTTCAAACACTCCTTTATGCTTTGCAGAATAATTCTACATTATTTCCGATCAACAATATGTCATTCACATATACTTATCAGAAATGTTGTAGTGCTCCCACTCACTTTCTTGTAAATACAGGCCTTTCCAAAAGTCTGTATAAAACCATATGCTTTGATCAACTCATCAAAGCGTATATTCCAACTCCGAGATGCTTGCACCAGTCCATTGATGGATCGCTGGAGCTTGCACATTTTGTTAGCACCTTTTAGGATTAGCAAAACCTTCTGGTTGCATCATATACAACTCTTGTTTAAAAATCCATTAAGGAATGCAGTTTTGACATCCATTTGCCAGATTTCATAAAATGTGGCAATTGCTAACATGATTCAGACAGACTTGAGCATCGATACGAGTGAGAAAATCTCATCGTATTCAACACCTTGAACTTGTTGAAAACCTTTTGCAACAAGTCGAGCTTAGTAGATAGTAACACTACTATAAGTGTCCGTCTTCCTCTTGAAGATCCATTTATTTAACATGGCTTGCTGATCATCGAGCAAGTCAATCAAAGTCCATACTTTGTTCTCATACATGGATCATATCTCAGATTTTATGGCCTCAAGCCATTTCATGGAATCTGGGCTCATCATCGCTTCCTCATAGTTCGTAGGTTCATCATGGTCTAGTAACATGACTTCCAGAACAGGATTACCGTACCACTCTGGTGCGGATCTTACTCTGGAAGACCTACGAGGTTCTGTAGTAACTTAATCTGAAGTTTCATGATCATCATCATTAACTTCCTCACTAATTGGTGTAGTAGTCACAGGAACAGATTTCTGTGATGAACTACTTTCCAATAAGGGAGCAGGTATACTTACCTCATCAAGTTCTACTTTCCTCCCACTCACTTCTTTCGAGAGAAACTCCTTCTCTAGAAAGGATCCATTCTTAGCAATGAATAACTTGCCTTCCGATCTGTGATAGAAGGTGTACCCAATAGTTAACTTTGGGTATTCTATGAAGACGCACTTCTCCGATTTGGGTTTGAGCTTATCTGGTTGAAACTTTTTTCATATAAGCATCACAACTCCAAACTTTAAGAAACGACAGCTTAGGTTTACTGCTAAACCATAGTTCATACAGTGTCGTCTCAACGGATTTAGATGGTGCCCATTTAAACATGAATGCAACTGTCTCTAATGCACAACCCCAAAACGATAGCGGTAAAACCGATAAGAGACATCATATATCGCACCATATCCAATAAAGTGCGGTTACGATGTTCGGACACACCATAACGTTGTGGTGTTCCAGGTGGCGTGAGCTGTGAAACTATTCCACATTGTTTTAACTGAAGACCAAACTCGTAATTCAAATATTCGTCTCTGCGATCAGATCGTAGAAACTTTATTTTCTTGTTACGATGATTTTTCCACTTCACTCTGAAATTCTTTGAACCTTTCAATTATTTTAGACTTATGTTTCATCAAGTAGATATACCCATATCTGCTCAAATCATTTTGTGAAGGTCAGAAAATAACGATACTTGCCACGAGCATCAACACTCATTGGATCGCATACATCGGTATGTATTATTTCCAATAAGTCAGTAGCTTGTTCCATTGTTCCGGAGAACGGAGTTTTTTTAGTCATCTTGCCCAAAAGGCATGGTTCGCAAGCATCAAATGATTCATAACCAAGTGATTTCGAAAATCCATCTTTATGGAGTTTCTTCATGCGCTTTACACTGATATGACCCAAACGGCAGTGGCACAAATAAGTTGCACTATCATTATCAACTTTGCATCTTTTGGCATCAATATTATGAATATGTGTATCACTATGACCGAGATCCAACAAACTATTTTCATTGGGTGTATGACCATCAAAGGTTTTATTCATTTAAACAGAACAACAATTATTCTCTGATTTTAAATGAATAACCGTATTGCAATAAACATGATCAAATCATATTCATGCTCAACGCAAACACCAAATAACATTTATTTAGGTTCAACACTAATCTCGAAAGTATAGGGAGTGTGCAATGATGATCATATCAATCTTGGAACCATTTCCAACATACATCGTCACTTCACCCTCAGCTAGTTTCTGTTTATTCTGTAACTCCTGTTTCGAGTTACTAATCTTAGCAACCGAACAAGTATCAAATACTCAGGGGTTACTATAAACACTAGTAAGGAACACATCAATAACATGTATATCAAATATACCCTTGTTCACTTTGCCATCCTTCTTATCCACCAAATATTCAAGGCATTTCCGCTTCTAGTGACCATTTCCTTTGCAGTGTAAGCACTCAGTCTCAGGCTTTGGTTCAGCTTTGGGCTTCTTCATGGGAATGACAACTTTGCTTGTCATTCTACTTGAAGTTACCCTTTCTTTCCCTTTGCCCTTTTTCTTGAAACTAGTGATCTTGTCAACCATCAACACTTGATGCTCTTTCTTGATTTCTAACTTCGTTGATTTTAACATCACGAAGCGCTCGGGAATCGTTTTCGTCATCCCTTGCATACTATAGTTCATCACAAAGTTCTACTAACTTGGTGATGGTGACTAGAGAATTATGTCAATCACTATCTTATCTGGAAGATTAACTCCCACTTGATTCAAGCGATTGAAGTACCCAGACAATCTGAGCACATGCTCACTAGTTGAGCAATTCTCCTCCATCTTTTAGCTATAGAACTTGTTGGAGACTTCATATCTCTCAACTCGGGTATTTGCTTGAAATATTAACTTCAACTCTTGGAACATCTCATATGGTCCATGACGTTCAAAACGTCTTTGAAGTCCCGATTCTAAGCCGTTAAGCATGGTGCACTAAACTATCAAGTAGTCATCATATTGAGCTAGCCAAACGTTCATAACGTCTGCATCTGGTCCTGCAATAGGTCTGTCACCTAGCGGTGCATTAAGGACATAATTCTTCTGTGCAGCAATGAGGATAAACCTCAGATCACGGATCCAATCCGCATCATTGCTACTAACATTTTTCAACACAATTTTCTCTAGGAACATATCAAAATAAACATATGAAAGCAACAACGCAAGCTATTGATCTTACAACATAATTTGCAAAATACTACCAGGACTAAGTTCATGATAAATTTAAGTTCAGTTAATCATATTACTTAAGAACTCCCACTTAGACAAACATCTCTCTAGTCATCTAAGTGATCACGTGATCCAAATCAACTAAACCATAACCGATCATCACGTGAGATGGAGTAGTTTTCAATGGTGAACATCACTATGTTGATCATATCTACTATATGATTCACGCTCGACCTTTCGGTCTCCGTGTTCCAAGGCCATATCTGCATATGCTAGGCTCGTCAAGTTTAACCTGAGTATTCTGCGTGTGCAAAAACTGGCTTGCACCCGTTGTAGATGGACGTAGAGCTCATCACACCCGATCATCACGTGGTGTCTGGGCACGACGAACTTTGGCAACGGTGCATACTCAGGGAGAAAACTTCTTGATAATTTTAGTGAGAGATCATCTTAAAATGCTACCGTCAATCAAAGCAAGATAAGATGCATAAAGGATTAACATCACATGCAATCAATATAAGTGATATGATATGGCCATCATCATCTTGTGCTTGTGATCTCCATCTCCGAAGCACCGTCGTGATCACCATCGTCACCGGCGCGACACCTTGATCTTCATCGTAGCATCTTTGTCGTTTACGCCATCTATTGCTTCTACGACTATCGCTACCGCTTAGTGATAAAGTAAAGCAATTACAGGGCTTTTGCATTTCATAGAATAAAGCGACAACCATATGGCTCCTGCCAGTTGCCGATAACTTCGGTTACAAAACATGATCATCTCATACAACAACTTATAGCATCACGTCTTGACCATGTCACATCACAACATGCCCTGCAAAAACAAGTTAGACGTCCTCTACTTTGTTGTTGCAAGTTTTACGTGGTTGCTACGGGCTTAGCAAGAACCGTTCTTACCTACGCATCAAAACTACAGCGATAGTTCGTCAAGTTAGTGCTGTTTTAACCTTCGCAAGGACCGGGCGTAGCCACACTCGATTCAGCTAAAATGAGAGAGACAGACACCCGCCAGTCACCTTTAAGCACGAGTGCTCATAATGGTGAAACCAGTCTCGCGTAAGCGTACACATAATGTCGGTCCGGGCCGCTTCATGTCACAATACCGCCGAACCAAAGTATGACATGCTGGTAAGCAGTATGACTTGTATCGCCCACAACTCACTTGTGTTCTACTCGTGCATATAACATCAATGCATAAAACCTAGGCTCGGATGCCACTGTTGAAGAACGTAGTAATTTCAAAAAAATTCCTATGCACATGCAAGATCATGGTGATGACATAGAAACGAGAGGGGAGAGTGTTGTCCACGTACCCTCATAGACCGTAAGCGGAAGCGTTATGACAACGCGGTTGATGTAGTCGTACGTCTTCACGATCTGACCGATCCAAGCACCGAACGTACGGCACCTCCGAGTTCAGCACACGTTCAGCTCGATGACGATCCCCGGGCTCCGATCCAGCAAAGCTTCGGGGATGAGTTCCGTCAGCACGACGGCGTGGTGACGATGATGATGTTCTACCGGCGCAGGGCTTCGCCTAAACTCCGCGACGATATGACCGAGGTGGAATATGGTGGAGGGGGGCACCGCACACGGCTAAGGAACGATCCGTAGATCAACTTGTGTGTTCTGGGGTGCCCCCCTGCCCCCGTATATAAAGGAGGGAGGGGGAGGTGCGGCCGGCCCCCTTGGGGAGCGCCTGGAGGAGTCCTACTCCCACCGGGAGTAGGACTCCCCCCTCTTGCCTTGGTGGAGAAGGAAAGGGGGGAGGGGAAAGAGCAAAGGGGGGCGCTGCCCCCCCTTCCTTGTCCTATTCGGACTAGGGGGGAGGGGGCGCGCGGCCTACCCTGGCCGGACCTCCTCTTCTCCCTGATGGCCCACTAAGGCCCATTAACCCCCGGGAGGGTTCTGGTAACCCCCCGGTGTTCCGGTAAAATCCCGATTTCACCCGGAACCTTTCCGATGTCCAAACATAGGCTTCCAATATATCAATCTTTATGTCTCGACCATTTCGAGACTCCTCGTCATGTACGTGATCACATCCGGGACTTCGAACAAACTTCGGTACATCAAAACTTATAAACTCATAATAAAATTGTCATCATAACGTTAAGCGTGCGGACCCTACGGGTTCGAGAACTATGTAGACATGACTTAGAACTATTCTCGGTCAATAACCAATAGCGGAACCTGGATGCCCATATTGGTTCCTACATATTCTACGAAGATCTTTATCGGTCAAACCGCATAACAACATACGTTGTTCCTTTTGTCATCGGTATGTTACTTGCCCGAGATTCGATCGTCGGTATCCAATACCTAGTTCAATCTCGTTACTGGCAAGTCTCTTTACTCGTTATGTAATGCATCATTCCGTAACTAACTCATTAGCTACATTGCTTGCAAGGCTTATAGTGATGTGCATTACCGAGAGGGCCCAGAGATACCTCTCCGACAATTGGAGTGACAAAACCTAATCTCGAAATACGCCAACCCAACATGTACCTTTGGAGACACCTGTAGTACTCCTTTATAATCCCCCAGTTACGTTGTGACGTTCGGTAGTACCCAAAGTGTTCCTCCGATAAACGAGAGTTGCATAATCTCATAGTTACAGGAACATGTATAAGTCATGAAGAAAGCAATAGCAACATACTAAACGATCAAGTGCTAAGCTAACGGAATGGGTCAAGTCAATCACATCATTCTCCTAATGATGTGATCCCGTTAATCAAATGACAACTCTTTTGTCCATGGTTAGGAAACATAACCATCTTTGATAAACGAGCTAGTCAAGTAGAGGCATACTAGTGACACTATGTTTGTCTGTGTATTCACACATGTATTATGTTTCCGGTTAATACAATTCTAGCATGAATAATAAACATTTATCATGATGTAAGGAAATAAATAATAACTTTATTATTGCCTCTAGGGCATATTTCCTTCAGCCACGTGGCGCCTTCCCCTATGCCGATGGCTTAGCCGTCGGCATATATCTCCTGATCCATCCCTGGGACGGGGCGCCCCGGCCGTCCACTCGTTCTCCTCGTCTCTCCCCGACCCCCCCTGCGCCTCCCAACCCTCATCGCCGCCGCCGCGCGCCTCCACCCGCCCACACCGCCGCCTCCTGCACACCCGCGCCGCCACCGCCGAACCCCGCGCCGCCTCGACCTCGCCCCGGCCTACCCTCTCTACCCCCGCACCCCGACCACCCCGCCGGGCGCAGCGCTGTCCCGGACTCCTCCCTACCCCATCGCCGCCCCGACCACACCGCCTCCTCCTCGACCCTGTGCAGCGCCGACGGCGGTCCCGAGCATGGCTGGCCGCGGCTCTCGCCGGCCCGCGCCCCTGCTATGTTGGCCGGGCTTCTCCGGCCGGCCCAGCTCCGCCCCGGCCCTCCCCTCACCTCCACCGCCGGCCCTGCCTCCAACTCCACCACCGCGACGCCTCTCTGCCCGGTAAGCTAACACTCCTTTTTTTCATTTTTTATATTATTTAGCTACTGGGATGTATGAATGGATGCATGGATGGATGTTGGATGTTGTTAGGTTGCTAGATGGATGAATGTTGTATGTGTCTTAAATGGATGGAGGAATCTCGGCAAAAGGAATTGTTTTTCTACGGTTAGGTTGCTAGATGGATGAATCTCAGCAAAATGAATTATCATAGTTAAAAAAGCAACTTGAGTCACTTAGTTTATAAAATTGTTAACGAAGATTATTTTCAGTTTGTGATGTTGTTAAGTAGCTATGTGAGATGTGCTTCAAATTTGGGATATGATAAGTGGTTATTTCATCATGATGATCTTGCTAAAAAAAATTGACGTGTCAATGCTTAATGTGAGGTGATGACCTAAATTGCGATATGATAAGTGCTTCCAAATTTGACAGTTGACAAAATATGATTTTTCTTTATAGTTTAAAGTGTCAATGCTTAATGTGATGTGATGACCTAATTTTTTTACTCGGTGTAATTAACAGGATTTGTGGTGTTCCATCTTCGTGGAGTGATCGTCGACGTTGGAGGTGTTTGTCCACGATCGTCCCTCTCCTTTGATCGACTACATCGGAGGGTGAGCAACAATTCCATGACCTCATCCACTTTTTTTCCATGTCACTAGATTAAATTTTCACATCAAGTCGCGTAACCTAGGTCTCCCGTCCGAAAGGGTTGCATCGATAAATATGCATTCAATTGCATATTTATCACCGCAGCTCTTCCGGATTGTCCAGCCCTTTCCACGGACAGCCCGAGGATGTGTAGATTGGGTACGTTGTTCATGCTCTACCCTGTTCCGAGACAGGATTTTGGCGGCGCCTCCCTGTTGTTCTCCGGATGCACATTCTCTCGGCATTTTGCCGAGACGTGTATTTGGAGAACAGCGGGGAGGTGCTGCCGAAATTTTGTCTCGGAATGGGGTAGAGCATGGACAAGTACTCAATCTACACATTCTCGGGTGGGATTAGGACCCATCTTTACCTATTAGAGATGTAGGTGGATTAAATGTCGTTTCTCGTCAACCTTGTAAAAAATAAAATATTGATGTGAGTAATTTAAATGAATCCTTAATTTTGTTGTGTGGCTTCCAATAAATCAGAGATGGCAGATAATCAGTCTATGTATAATGGGTTTTCCCATCGGAATCAAGTAACAACAGAGTGGGTCGAGAAAACTGATGTGTTTTTGAAAGAGATATTCCGTAGTCCAATGAGGATGGTGCCAGAATGCCCGTGTGCCAAATGTAAGAGACGTATCCGCAGAGATAAGAGTGAGATGACTAAGCACCTTCGCACGAATGGATTTATGCCCAACTTTAATATGCCGATAAACTTTGCCCAGCGGGACCATGGTAGAGAGGATGTGATACGACAACGCATCACTGGTTATGAGGACAATGCGGTTAGAGACATGCTAGATGATGTCTTTGCTGCACACCCGACACCTCCGTCACATTCAGCGAATGAACGGAGGAGCCGGAGGAAGCCGCAAAGGCCTTCCTGGAAATCTTGGCCTCGTCAAAGAAACCTCTCTATGAGGGTGCCAAGCTATCTGTGCTGGATGCCATCTGGCAACTGATGGCAGTCAAGGCTAAGTACGAATGTAGTCGAGGTTGCTTCGAAGCATTTCTGGGAGTATGGGCTAACAGCCTTCCTGAGGGCCATGAACTGCCGAAAACCATGTACGGTACGAAGAAAATCATGAAGGCGCTCTCCATGGACTATGAGAAAATACATGTTTGTACAAAGAATTGCCTTTTGTTTAGGCATGAGTATGCGGATGACAACTACTGTAGGAAGTGCATGGTCAGAAGCAGCAGCTAAAAATCCCTGTGAAGGTTCTTCGGTATCTTGATTTTATAAAAAGACTGCAGCGCCTTTTCATCATCGAGGAGTCTGCCAAAATGATGAAGTGGCACAAGGAAGGGAAAAGGTACAATCCAAAAAAGTTTGTACATGCATCAGAAGGTGAAGCATGGAAGTCATTCGATATAGAGTACCCGGAGGAAGTAGCAGAGGTTAGAAATGTTAGAATTGCTATAACAGGTGATGGGTTCAATCCATATGGTATGTCGTCTAATCCATACAGCTGCTGGTCCGTATTTGTTATTCCTCTCAATCTCCCTCCCGGTGCCATAATGCAACGCAAGACCATGTTCCTGTCGCTTATAATTTCGGGGCCTGAATATCCGGGAAAGAATTTGATTGTGTTTATGCAGCTGTTGGTGGATGATTTGCACCATTCTTGGTACTTCCTGAGGTTGACATACGACCGGCATCTGCAGAAAAATTTCTTGATGAAAGTTTGGCTACAGTATTGCATGCATGACTTTCCCGGCTATGCCCTGTTCTGCGGATGGTGTACAAGTGGAAAGATGCCTTGCCCAGTGTGCATGCAGGCCTTGATTTTCATTTGGCTGAAGAAGGGTGGAAAGTATGTTGCCTTTGACCTGCATCGACAGTTCCTCCCTCCAGACCATCCTGATAGGGAAGACAAGAAGAACTTCACATAAGGCAAAGTTGTCCATGAAGTAAACGAGATTCCAACATTTTCTGGTGCGGATGTGCTTGCTCAGCTGAAAGCTCTTAAGCCTGCCGCTGAAGGGAAAGGCAAAGGCAAAGGCAAAGCCACAGGCGAAGACGAGGGCAAAGGAAAAGGTAAAGGGAAAAAATGTTTTGAAGAATATGGTGAGACGCACAACTAGACTCACATTATCCCCTTCACGTAGCTTCCCTATTTTAAGGACCTCAAACTTCCATACAACATCGACGTAATGCACAACGAAAAGAATGCCGAAGAGTCCCTTTTTCACACGATCCTCAACATTCATGATAAGACAAAGGATAATGCTAATGCTAGAGTCGATCAACAGAATATTTGTGATAGACCACGTCTTCACATGCAGCCTCCCACAGGCAGTCAAAAATCTTGGTTCAAGCCAGATGCTGACTTCGTACTTAAAAATGATCATAAGATGGAGGCATTCAAGTGGCTGAAACACGTCGTGAAGTTCATTGATGGTTATGCATCGAATATAAGTAAGGGGATGAATCTTTCAACGGGCAGAGTGACCGGGCTCAAGAGTCATGACTATCATGTATGGATTGAGCGGATTATGCCGGTGATGGTTCGGGGCTATGTTCCCGAGCGTGTCTGGCGTGTGCTTGTGGAGTTAAGCCATTTCTTCCGCACGCTTTGTGCTAAAGAAGCATGTCCTTAGAAGATAAAAGAAATGCATAAGAAGGAGCCGAAGTTGATATGCAAGCTAGAGAAGATCTTCCCGCCAGGCTTCTTTACTCCGATGACACATCTCATTTTGCACCTCGCGAACGAGGTATTGTTGGGGGGCCCTGTGCAGAATCGTTGGCAGTACGGCCCTGAGAGACAGAACAAGCATCTGAGACAGAAATGTGGAAACAAAGCTAAGATTGAAGCTTCCATAGCTGAGGCAGTTATCCTAGAGGAGGTGGCAGACCTCAGGACAGCCTACTATCCGGACCATGTTCCCACGTTGCACAATAAGGTGTCTCGATACAATACAGAAGAACCCAAGTATAAACCCAAGTTGCCTCTATTCATCGGGCAAGGTGGCAGGGCTGGATGCTCGACATCTTATGTCATGCCACGAGATGAGTGGGAGGATGTCATGTTCTATATCTTGCACAACATCAAGGAAGTTGAGGATGAGTGGATGAGGTAATACCTTTGCACCATTCTTTTAGTCAATTCGTTATGTTCACTTTGCCTAGTTCTTATACCGCTTTTCTTATTGTAGTCGATTCGTTGAGGAAGAGTGGACGGGAATGCTGCCTCCTACTGAAGCGGAGGCACTTGCTCTTCTCCGAAAGGGTGCTGATGGAAGGAAAAATTTCGTTGCGTGGTTCATGGAGAAAGTAATTTTTCACACTTCCCTATTACCCATTTCACACTTCCAATTAAACTCATGCACCCTATAATTTCAATTAAACTTGTAGGGAAATGATCCGAACGAATCAATGGATGAAGAATTGAGATGGGTTTCCATGGGTTTTGACCCTACCGTCATGACATGCCAAAAGTATGATGTGAATGGGTATCGCTTCCATACAGAGGAGCACCAGAACAGTCGGCCTGATCCCAAAACCATAAATACCGGAGTCTTCACCGAAGGAGATAATAAAGTAGATTACTACGGAAGGGTAGGAAAAATATACGAGCTTACATTCAAACGTGGCCGTAAACACCTAAGTCTCACTGTGTTCAAATGCCGATGGTTCGACCCCAAAAAGGGTCTGAGACATACGCCTTCTGTTAGTTTAGTTGAAGTTAAACCGTCAACCGTCTATGCCGGAGCTGATCTCTTTATCGCCACTACCCAGGCCACACAAGTATATTATCTGCCTTACCCATGCCAGAAAGAGTACCTAAACGGTTGGGAAGTTGTGTTCAAGGTGACGCCACATGGTAAGCTACCGGACCCGAACGATGATGATTACTACAACATAAACCCCATGCCATACGAGGGAGTGTTCTTTCAAGAGGAACATGATGACGTGGTCCGAAACAAGGAGGAGGATGACTTGGGTTATGTTGACCTGGACCCAAATGACGACGACGCACAGATTGATGGTGAGGCAGTTGTGAATCAAAGAGACATAATTATGCTTGAAAAGTTAAATGAAGACGCTGACGCTGACAATGAGGAAGAGCCTCCACCTCCGTCAGACAACGAAGAAGATATGCGGGATAGTGATGATGAGACCGGTTGACAAATAGATTACAATAATGATGATTCATATGGGTTCTAGAAAATGTAAGTTCTTTTAATGATCATTACAATAGTATGCTTAATGTGCTCTTCTGTTATTAATGTCTTTCCTGTATGCTTGTTTTTTTGATATCGTTAGTAATTGTTTAGTCTCTTCTCAATGCAGGTTTGCTAATCATGGGCAAGTCCAGCGGCGCCAGTTTCCTCAGTAAACTCAAAGGAGGACTTACTCGGAGTGGACGAGCCCACAAGGTTCCCTCCCGACTATGCGAGGATGGCACCTCACAGGGAGGTGGAGGGGTTGGGGGAGGAGACCCTAGAGGAGGAGGGGGTGGGGGGAGAGCCCCTAGAGGACGAGGAGGTGGAGGGAGAGGCAACAGGGCCAAAAAACTCCGGGTCATGTCCGAAATAGGAGGGTCTTCTTCGATGCCCTCCTATGCTGAGGCAGCTTCTGAGTCTGAGGAGGAGGAGTATATTCCTGATGGAGAGGAGGAGGAGGGTGAGGAGGAGGAGGCCGAGGAGGAGGGTGAGGAGGAGGGCGAGGAGGGTGGAGGGGAGGTTGACCCCGAGTTGTGGGGTGACTTGCCACCGGGTGCTCCGCAGGGGTGGCTACATGCTAATGCCAGAGTACCTACACCACCTTCTATCAAGGCGCACAAGTGGCTCATTGAACCTGCGGGGACAGAGTAAGTGCATCTCAATCATATTTTGAACACATGACAACGTTTTCTTATTGTACACATGGCAATCCTTTGATTCTTTTGCAGTAACTGGATCCTTCGCGGAAAGGGTCGTAAACCGAACGACCTTATCACTGTCCTGTTGAAGGAGTTTTGGCCTGGCCTATTCTGCCCGCGGCCAGATAGGGACCCGCAGCTGCGTGTTTTGGCCACAAGCTGGGCCCACTACAAGGCTTGCAGCAACACGGAGTACGGGACGGCCGCTAAGGCCGTGATCACCAAATTTTGGGTAAGTTCTCTTCTGAATCACTTGTCTTCATTTTCGTTCATAGTTTATCATTGAATCACTAAACTCATGCCTTGTTTGCTTCTGGTTTATGCATGATTGCAGCAACTCTATAGAGTTCTTGACGAGCACAAGGCCAGAGCCGACATGGTCTTACTTACTGCAGCAAAGAAGAAAGCTCGTCAGTTGCAGTACAAGGTGCATTGGGTTGCCATCTCGCAGTACTACCACATCTACCTGCAACAAAAGATGACCAAAACTCAAGCACAGAAGAAAAAACTTACCATGAGCAGGGAGCAGTTCATGATGGTAACTATTACTGACTTTTCATTGTTTCAAGCAGTCAACTATATGTTTCATGCTCACATGTCATGCTTCCAAAATTTGCATAGGTCGTTCCTCGTTGGTGCTATGGAAGGCATGACGGATGGGCGTGTTTGGTGGATAGGTGGGTCGGTGACGATGCAGAGTTTGCTGCCAAGAGCATCAAGGCCCGGGCTAACCGTGGAAAAGACGGGACACACGGCCAAGGAAACAGGAACCACTGGGGCTTCAAGGCCATGAAGGTATATCTATATCTATATGCATGATGCATTTTGTTTCTTCTTTACCGTCATGTTCTTATGTATGGCTAACTTTTGTCTGACGTTGCAGGAGGACAAGTTACAGAGGCCGTTCTCAGACATGGAGTCGTGGAAGCTGGCCCGCGAGCGGAGTGATCGCAAGGACAACGAGAGCCAGTACTACGGCAACACCGAGCAGCACCTGGAGTCTTACACTCAGAACTATCAGAAGTTGCATTCGAATGTTCCCGTTCCTGAGGTCGCCCAGTCTCAGATCAATGACACGGCGGTGGTGGCCATCCAGGGTAAGTCCCATGGCCGGTATCCGTATTTCGATGGCTTCATCACTCCATCGGTCTCGTACACACGGCTTTGAGCTACCAACCCGAGCCCGTTAGAGAGTACGGGGCGTTCGCAGCCTCCCTTAGTCCGCCAGCGTGCTGTAAGTACTTCCCCTTATCTTCTTTGTCTATATCTTTCTTAGTTTATTTTCAGCACTGCCCACTTAGAAACAACCTCAATTTTGTAGGCATATCAGGCCTTTCTCGAGCATAGGCATATTGAGGTGCGGGAGTACTTGCAACGAGTGAAGGCAAACGATGATTACAACCGTCAAGTGATGGCCGTTAGTTTTGCCCTCTTAAAACCAAGCTCAAATTTGCACTTTCATTCCTTCTGACTTTCTAGTTTGCTTGTTTAACTAACATCCATGCTGTGTTGGCGTCTTGGACTAACCGCACGGAGCCACCACAAGTTGGACCCCCACCACCACCTGCGGGAGAAGCCCCACACATTCCCACGTTCGAGGAATGAGTGGCACTAGGCGGTGATAGTCCGGTTAGTACATTTGCCTAACTACTGAGAAACTAGTTCTCGTTCATTCAACAGTATCATGTCATATTTACCGTTAGAATCTTCTCTCAAACATGTAGGGGACCGGCGGCTCGGCTCCTGCTCCGTCGACCCCAGTCACTCCGATCTGGCAGAGTGATGGTGGTCGCGGTGGCAGTTTTGGTGGAGGTGGTCTTGGCGGTGGTGGTTTTGGCGGAGGTGGACTTGGTGGTGGTTGTTTTGGCGGAGGTGGACTTGGTGGTGGTTGTGGTTTTGGCGGAGGTGGTCTTGCTTGATGTCGATGATGATTCCATGCATGCGGCCGTCGTGCCATGCCTTTCATGTTTCAACTTTTATGATGTTCCATGTCTTGCACTACTTTTATGTTCATGAACTTTCACCGGTGATGATCTTTAGATGATGAACTTGACTATGTTTAAATGATGATGATGAACTTGAGTATATTTAGATGATGAACTGTCATATTTCTGCATAATTCCATATTATTCTGCTTTGAAATGCTATCAAATGAATTGAAAAAGAGAAAACAGGGAGAAAAAAAACTATGCCTACGGCAAAGCCGTCGGCATATATAAGCCCAGGAGCTACCAGGGCGCGTCACGTGGCAGGGATATGCCTACGGCAAAGCCGTCGGCGAAGATGGAAATCTATGCCGACGGCTTTGCCGTAGGCATAGACCTGGCGCCAGGAGAATTCAGGGGATGACACGTGGCGCAGGTATGATGCCGACGGCTAGGCTGTCAGCATACCTGCGCCACGTGTCGTCCCCTGGCTCGCCAGCGCTTTTGACGGCGCCGTCTGTTGCCGTCAGACGGAAAACAACGTCGACGGCTAAACTATGCCGACGACTATACTACGCGGACGGTCTGACACATCCACGTTGATGTGATCTACACCGACGAGGCTATGCCGACGGCAGCCGTAGGCATAGATCTATGCCGACGGCAATGGACCTATGCCGACGGCCCTGGGCTGTAGGCATAGCCCGCGAGTCCGGTAGTGTATCATGGCAAATATTTTCTTTTTCTGCCAACTAAGAAAAGGCTTTCTTTTTGTGATCTTTGACCAAAGGGCAACAATGGGCCTTTTTATGTAAGGTGGGCATGCATCTTGGTATTTCCATTGACAAAAATTCAAAATATTCTTTTAATATGAAACAAATAATTTCTACCCTTATTTGCATGCAAAGTAGGTGATCCCAACAGTTTTTTATATTTCCTTTTCCCCCTCCAAGGGCCCACTTAAGATAATGGAATCTACCTTCATATATAGATCCCATCGAGAAGCCTTAGACCATGATGTTGGTACCTTTCTGCCAGAGCAACCATATTCGTCTTACTTGGTCTACTTTTGAACCCCCAATTTTAATATATTCAAAATTTCTAGCTGATAAGAATGTTTCTCAAGGGGGTGTGGTAGTTATGGTCACTGAGTAATTACTGAAGTTTTCTTGATAAGGAAAATAAACATGTCACGACACACACACACACGTATCCAGACAATTCATGTTGAGGACCAAGATTAGTCGTCTGGTCAGACCGCTAGCTGGAGCAAGTGGATGTTCTCACTAACCAACCACCCGACCTCGGCAAGGCGGCTGCACATATTTCGCCTCCTTTTAAAAATGTCACCAGGGGAAAATCCTTGATTGAGTTTTTTTAGTGGAAGACCATAGTCATGGAGCATTAGGATTTAGCAAAGCATCATTGGAAAAATAATCTACATAACATGTCAAATGTAAGTCATGTTCCCTGATGGATTAAGAGTAACCATTCCCTGCCCAAATAATGTTTATTTCTCTACTTTAAATAGAACATTGAATGTGTGATATAATTAGTAGTATAGCTAGTTATTCATCTTTGCACTTGGTGAGCTTGGCTATGATGCCAACTATTCCTTTTTGGGTTTTTATCATTTATGGCATTAGTTATGTTCCACTACTTAGCACTAGTGGAAAAAGGGTCAAATGTGAAGCACATTAGTGCCGGTTTGATTTTGAGCCGGCACTAATGTGTCCATTAGTGCCGGTTCCAATGGCTCGCCGGCCACTCTTGTTAGTACCGGTTCGCCGTGAACCATTAGCAACGGTTCATGCCATGAACCGGTACTAAAGTGAGTAGTGGCAGGATGTTGTCAGTCTGGAGCCCCTCCATCACCTTTAGTACCGGTTTGTGTTACGAACCAGTACTAAAGGTCGTCCTACATAAACCCTTCGTCCAGCCGAGCTCGCTCTGCTCTTCCCCGGCCCTTTCCCCTCTCCTCCTCTGTTCTTCCCCTCTTCCTTGAGCTCATCACACATTTTTCCCAAAATTTGTCAAGATTTGAAGGCCCCCATCCATTCAAAAGATAACAAAGGTTAGCAATTTTATCCTTTCATCTCTCATTGCTAGATTAGCTCTTGCAATGCTTTGTATAGTGATTAATTTGTTAGTTTAGTAATTTGGGAGGAATTATATGTGCTAATATTTGATTTATATGCAATTTGAGGTCAAAAATAACACTTAGTTTGCATATGTAGGTGTGGTTTACTTAGTGCCTTCTAAATCTCCGTCGTAACCACCATCGATCGCCCGCACCGTCCCATCGCCGGCACCACCTTGTGGTGAGGCTCTTGTTCATGAATGTTTTACATTACCAAATTGATGTTTGTGTGATTTGGATATATATAGTTACTCATATAATTATCTTACCCGTACGTTGTTTGTTATGCATAGTGCCAAGGTTTTGATATCCGTCCCCATCGGCCCTCGTCCTTGTTATGATTCGGATGTGGTATATTCTCTTTTAAAACTAGTTGTTGCATTTCGTGTCTATGACAAATTATGCCCATCAAGTTCACATGGATATTTTTATGTAGGAGGTATGTGAACCGGAAATTCCAACCGACCCTATTGGCGAGAGGTTAAATTTAGTTGAAAGAGAAAACAAGTATTTGAAAGAAAAATTGAAAAGAATTGAGGGGGAGAAGATGGAATTGGAGTTCCATGTTGCCGATGTGTCGATGATCACAAGATCAAGATGGAGAAAATGCGCTTGAAGATTAGAAAGATTAGAAAATATGCCATTGATAGTGAGGCTTGGTATCATTATGCTGTTGGATCAATTGTTACCTTAGTTGCAATCTAGATCTCATTTGTTGTTGCATTTATATGGTTTAGCTAGAGAGTTATTTGTTTGTTGCATTTAAGTGTTGTATGAACTATATATATATATGTGTATGAACTTTATGTATGAACTTGTATTAATTTGGTCTTTTCGGTGTTGTGTAATGAAGATGAGCCGACAATGGATGCATGATGACCGATGCTCTCCCGAGTTCATTAATGGCGTGCATATTTTTCTTCTTGCCGCTGAGGCAAACAAGCGGGCAGATGGTTTTATGCCTTGTCCATGTGCTGGCTGTAAGAATGGTCACAATTACTCAACATCAAGAACCATTCACGTCCACCTATTTGAGTCCGGTTTCATGCCCCACAATAAGGTTTGGACCAAGCACGGTGAAAGAGGGGTTATGATGGAAGACAATAAAGAAGAAGAGGACGACGAGAACTATCTTGGCCTTGGGTTCCCTGAATACGATGATATAGCAATGGGGGAAGAAGCTGAGCCGGCAATGTGGGAAGAAGCTGAAGAAGAGGCATCAGATGAGCCTGCTGATGATCTAGGTCGGCCATTGCTGATGCAAAGAGAAACTGCGCAAGTGATTTGGAGAAGAAGTTGCAGCGCATGTTAGAGGATCACAAGAAATTTTGTACCCGAATTGCGAAGCTAACAAAAAAAAGTTGGGCACCACACTGGAATTGCTGCAATGGAAGGCAGAGAATGGTGTATCTGACAAGGGATTTGGAAAGTTGCTGGTAATGATAAAGAATATGCTTCCAAAGGACAACGAATTGCCCGAGAGTACGTATGAAGCAAAGAAGGATGTCTGCCCTCTAGGATTGGAGGTGCAGAAGGTACATGCATGCCCTAATGACTGCATCCTCTATCGTGGTGAGTACGAGGATTTCAATGCTTGCCCGGTATGCGGTGCATTGCATTATAAGATCAGTCGCGATAACCCTGGTGATGTCAAGGGCGAGCGCCCCAGGAATAAGATTCCTGCCAAGGTGATGTGGTATGCTCCTATAATACCACGGTTGAAACGTTTGTTCCAAAACAAAGAGCATGTGAAGGCACGGAAAAGACCATAAGAAAGAAGAAAAGTTGAGAGTACCTGCTGACGGGTCGCAGTGGAGAAAAATAGAGAGAAAGTACAGGGAGGAGTTTGCAGGTGACCCAAGGAACGTATGGTTTGGTCTAAGCGCAGATGGCATTAATCCTTTTGGGGAACAGAGCAGCAAACATAGCACGTGGCCTGTGACTCTATGTTTGTATAACCTTCCTCCTTGGTTGTGCATGAAGCGGAAGTTCAGTATGATGCCAATGCTCATCCAAGGCCGTAAGCAACCCGGCAATGACATTGATGTATACCTAAGGCCATTAGTTGAAGAACTATTACAGCTGTGGAATGGAAAAGGAGTACGTGCGTGGGATGAGCACAAACAGGAAGAATTTGACCTAAAGGCTTTGCTGTTCGTGACCATCAATGATTGGCCTGCTCTCAGTAACCTTTTAGGACAGACAAACAAGGGATACCGCGGATGCACGCACTGTTTGGATGATACTGACATTATATATTTTGATAGTTGTAGGAAGAATGTGTACCTGGGACATGGTCGATTTCTTCCGAGTAGGCATCCCGTAAGAAAGAAAGGCAAGCATTTCAAAGGTGAGGCGGATCACCGGACGAAGCCTCGCCACCGTACTGGTGCTGATGTACATGATATGGTCAAGGATTTGAAGGTAATCTTTGGAAAGGGTCCTGGCGGACAACCTGTTCCGAAGGACGCTGACGGATGCGCACCCATGTGGAAGAAGAAATCTATATTTTGGGACCTGCCAGATTGGAAAGACCTAGAGGTCTACTCTGCAATCAACGTGATGCACGTGACAAACAATCTTTGCGTGACCCTGCTTGGCTTCTTGGGCGTGTATGGGAAGACAAAAGATACACCAGAGGCACGGGAGGACCAGCAACGTATGCACGGAAAAGACGGCATACATCAGGGTCAGGCCAGCTACGCTCTTACCAAAGAAGAGAAGGAAATCTACTTTGAATGCCTGCTCAGTATGAAGGTACCATCTGGCTTCTCGTCGAATATAAAGGAAATAATAAATATGGCAGAGAAAAAGTTCCAGAACCTAAAGTCTCATGACTGCCACGTGATTATGACGCAACTGCTTCCGGTTGCATTGAGGGGGCTTCTACCGGAAATGGTTTGATTAGCCATTGTGAAGCTATGTGCATTCCTCAATGCAATCTCTCAGAAGGTTACAGAATGATTTGGTGCAATGTCTTGTCAGTTTCGAGCTAGTGTTCCCACCATCCTTCTTCATCATCATGACGCATGTCCTAGTTCACCTTTGAGAAGAGATTAACGTTTTGGGTCCTGTATTTCTACACAATATGTTCCCCTTTGAGAGGTTCATGGGAGTCTTGAAGAAATATGTTCATAACCGTGCTAGGCCAGAAGGAAGCATCTCAAAGGGCCATGAAAATTAGGAGGTCATTGAGTTTTGTATTTACTTTATTCCTGACCTTAAGCCGATTGGTGTTCCTGAATCACGACATAAGGGCAGACTGGATGGAAAAGGCATGCTAGGAGGGGATCAAATAATATGTATGGACGGGCATTCTCTCACTGAAGCACACTACACAGTTCTACATAATTCCGCCTTGGTGGCTCCGTATATGAAGGAACATAAGAATTTTCTACACTCCAAACACCCGGAGCAGTCTGACGACTAGATTACACGTGAACAAATGAGGACTTTCGCGTTGGTTGCAGAAATGTGCCATGCATGATGGCGATATTGAAGATGACTTGTACTCGCTGTCCCAGTTACCATCTTCGAATATAATGACTTTCAAAGGGTATGAGATAAATGGGAATACATTTTACACGATCGCCCAAGATAAGAAGAGCACCAACCAAAACAGTGGTGTCCGCTTTGATACAACAACCAACACGGGAAAGGAAACATATTATGGTTACATAGAGGACATATGGGAACTTAACTATGGAGGTGGTTTGAAGGTCCCTTTGTTTCGGTGGAAATGGGTCAATATGACACGAGGCGGGGTAACGGAAGACCCGCGTTACGGAATGACAACAGTGGATCTCAACAATCTTGCGTATGCAGACGAACCATTCTTCCTAGCCAATGATGTGGCGCAGGTTTTTTATGTGAAAGACATGTCTACCAGGCCAAGAAAAAGAAAAGATAAGGAAGCGAATGGATCATACGATGAGCCAAAGCGCCACATAGTTCTTTCAGGGAAAAGAAACATCATCAGAGTGGATGACAAGACAGACATGTCAGAAGATTATGAAAAGTTTGATGAAATTGCTCCATTCAAAGTGAATATTGACCCAAGCATCCAGTTAAATGATGAAGATTGTCCATGGCTACGGCGCAAAGGGACACACGTGAAGAAAAACTCTCACACCCAAAAATCTGGGATGTGATCGGCTTCACTATCATCACTTTCTTCTATGTTTCACACCCAGGAGGGAATCTCTATAATAGTTAGGGTAGTTATGTGTTTTGGCATTTGAAATGCGAAGAAATTTTATGTGCAAACAAATTCTTTCATGCATTTGAAACGCTAAATGACCCTGAAATTGAAAAGCATTTCAAATGAGCTCAGAAAAGGTTGAAAGTTGGCATGATATCATAATTTCACCCACAAGCATGTGCAAAAAAGTAGAGAGGGTTACCGCAAAATGGACAATCTCTTTCGAAGTATCAGAGTTTCGGACGAAAACTCATGTGTTACAAAGGCATTTCATTTTTTAAATAACCTAAGCATTACCAAATTGAATACAATGATAAAACACACTAATATTAAACATAAGAAAAAAGAATCACTGAAAAAACTATTTTCAAAGTTAAGTTATTCACGAACTAATGATTCACACAAATTTCAAATAATTCAAAATTTAAACTATTCAAATTTGAAAACTACCGGCACTAACAGAAAGTTTGTAATTTTTTGTACCTAAAGTAAAAATATCCACAAAGAAACTCTAAATACAACAAAAAAACAACTCAAAAATAAATAAAGCAAAAATAAATAAAGCAAAAAAAAGGAAAATAAAAAAGCCCACCTACTGGGCCAAAGCGGCCTGCATACGAATAGAAACCCAACGTGTTGTTGGACCAGGATGCAGGCCCGCAAAGGCCCAGTAGGCCCACATGGCAGCACAGGACATGTAGGCCCAGTAGGCCTGCTTTGGAGAGGAGCAAGAGAGAGCTACCGCACTGGGGCTTATAAACCAGTGCGGACGCCCCTCGGCTAGCGAGGTGGGACTAAACTTGCCGCACCGAACCTGCGCCAGCACACACCTTTAGTACCGGGTCGTGGCACCAACCAGTACTAAAGGGGGGGGGGTCTTTAGTACCGGTTGGAGCCACCACCCGTTACTAACGGGGAGGCGCTTCCCGCTGCTCGGCCTGGCCAAAACAGACCTTTAGTACCGGTTGGTGGCTCCAACCGGTACTAAAGGTGCCTTGTATATAAACAACACTTGTGAAATTTTTTAGTTTTTCATCTCTCCCTCGGCTTCTTTCTCCTCTGCCGCGTCGCCGCCGCCCCTCGTTGCTTCCCTCGTCGCCCTGTCGCCGCCGCCCCTCGTCGTCGCCCCCGTCGCCGTCGCCGTCCCCGTCGTCGTCGCCGCCCCGGCCGTCCCCGTACCCGTCGCCATGCCCCGCCCCGTCGCGCCGCGCCCCACCCCGTCGTCCCATCGTCCCCGCCCGGCCCGTCTCCGTCCCCGTCGTCGCCGCCCCATTCCCATCATCTCCGTCCCCGTCGCCGCGCCTCGCCGGCGAGCTCCTGCCCCGGCCTCCATGTCCACACACGCACACACACACATTAGTTTTTTAGTTATAAATTTTAGTTATAGAAATTTTTCTATTTTTTAATTATAGAAATATGTATAGAAATATTAGAAATGTTATAGAAATGTTAGTTATATAGAAATGTTATATTTTTTAGTTATAGAAATACTTATAGAATTTTAGCAATTTTTAGTTTTTTAGTTATAGAAATATTAGAAATGTTATAGAAATGTTAGTTATATATATGGAAATGTTAGAAATTTTAGAATTAGTTTTAGTTAGATGAATTAGATTAATGTCAAATTTTTAGAATTTGCATATAGAATTTTAGTTATCACAATCCAATCATTTAAAAAATGCTTCTTTTTGCGGGCATATAGTATTTGTTTTCGACGATCCCCGACCCGCATCCTCGTCGTCGACCCGTTCGCGACGACGTCCTGCTTCAGAGGACCCGCGTCCGAGAATGGGCTCCGCCGGGCTGGCACTGGGAGGTGCTACCTGGAGGGGCGCGCCGCTTGGTGAGGAACCCGGCCTCGGGACCCGTCGTCGACCCTTATGTCCTTTGGTGGTGTTCGCGTGGGCCACATTCGGTGCAGAGGGAGCCAGCCCTGCCGGAGGTGGTCCGTCGCCGTGTCAGGGAGGAGGACGAGCACGTCCATCGCTACATGGCTGCTATGGACGTCAGGTTCTCCAATACTTGGCAGGTTCTTTGGGCAGATGACCGGAGATATGATCCTGTGATGGTTCCTACTCTTTGGGTGTCCACCGCCCGCACCCCAGGAACCGCGAGTGGCCTAGATTCTTCTGTAGTATTCGATCTTTATTAGGTACCTAGCCAGTGATGTATTCGATATATACTATTCAAGACGATGTATTCGAGATTATATATTAATCGAGACGATGCATATAATGTACTATATGATTCGGTTTTTCCTTATTGATTGCATCCATGCATTGTAATTTGAATACTAAATTGTTTTATATTTCTTCTGTATTAGTTAAGTAAAAGCTATGGTGGACAATACCAGCAGAGAGAGAAGAGGAATTGTTTGAGATCATATGCATCCCTCGCAGGCTAGATGATCTGAATGAAGCAGATGACGGCTCCCAATTTCTGAACAATACCGGAGAGGGTGACGAGAAGATATTCAATCTCGATGACCGAGCTGATGAAGTCATGAACTATGATTATGATTATGATGATGCAGACAATGTTTATGATGACACAGACAATAATATTGATCTTCAAATAACAAAGACTACCGGCGATGTATATTTATATAAGCAGGCATCTGGTGATCATCACATGTTTTTTTTATTTGAAGATATATTAATGAATCGATCTTTCTTCTTTCAGCCCTTCGGATCGAGCAAATCTGCTTCTACAGACATCAGGACAAAGCGAGGCCCGGGCAAAAAGTTGAAGGAGGGTGTAAAGTACAACATCGACTCCATCAAAACTAGTGGCGAACCCCTCACGCCTAAGAACATTGCGAAAAAGTGGACTTGTCAGTGCGGAGTTCTTATGAAGGACCTACTCCTGATCTCCATTTGAGAATGGAAAGAGCCAAAAACTAATTGTCCACGTGTTACTTGGATCGACGACAGAGCAAAAAAAAACCTTTGGGAATCACTGATGGAGCATTTCACCCTACCAGATTATTTCACTGAAGCAGATGTGCAGAATGTCAAGGCCGCTGCTCTTAAGAAGATGGCAATTGCATTCAACACCCACAAGAAAACTGTATGGGCCAACTACCTCGCTGCAAAAAGGAAGACTCCAAAATTCATTGGAACACTGGAGAAGCAAAGAGAACACTGGGCCGATTTCATGAAATTCAAGGAATCAGAATTATCTAAGGTATGGTCAAGAAAAAACAAGGCCAATTTTGCAAAAAAGACGCAGTTCCATAGGCTGGGTCCAGGTGGCTACGCGGTGGGAAGCCTAAGTGGGATAAGTCTGAGCAAGAGATGGAGGATGTAGGGGTCACTCCGGTTACTAGGAGCTGCCCCCCCAGGTGCAGAACTTGGTTCTATGCGCATGGGGAGTGTTGGACCCGAAGACAGGCCTGGTTTCAAAGAAGGCAAGTCTAAACTGAGCCGAACAAAAGATACTTGACGCAATAGAAGATGCTCGAAAGGGGGTGTTCATGCCCAACAGAGAGAACGACGAGCTTACGCGCGCCATGGGAAATCCTGAACACTCGGGAAGAACACGAGGCAAGGGCGTTATTCCCTGGTATGAGGGCTTTTCAGAATGGAACGATGACTACAGGGCCCGTGCAAGAAATAAGATGGAGGAGGAGAAGAAGAGGAACCTAGAGGAGGAGCAGAGGAAGCATGACGCAGAACGCCTTCAAGGCCAAGAAGCAAGGCACGCGGACTTGGCACTCAAATTCCAGCAGCAGCAGCAGCAGATCGACTCACTTAGCCAGGAAAGGGGGTCTTAGCAGCGGCAACAGCAACCGTATGATCGTACAGCATTGGATAGCATCGTCCCATCCATGCCGAGAAGTAGCGTTGGTTCCGCCCCGGGCGACACATTGCTGGATACATACCCCGTGGATGACATCATAGATAACACTAACTGTGAGCTACACTCCAAAATGAAGAACATACCCATGAAGGTGGCGGACGCCGTTGCTTTTACAATTACCCCCGAAGCAACCTTCCATTGCACCCCGATTCCAGAGGGCTATGCTCGTGTCATGGTTGATGAAGTGGTGGACCCATATTCGAGGCTAGCGCTTGACATTCCTGGAGGTGACGACAAGTGCACACTCGGAGAGGCCATACATTGTACCATCCTATGGAGAAAGGATTTGATCATCTTTCAAAGCCGCCGACACCGCGTCTGCCGACTCCTCCTCGGAGTCCGCCACCGAGTCAGCAGACTCCCGCTCCTCCAAGTCCAGGAACGCGTGAGCCGACTCCTCCTCGAAGTCCGCCACCTCCTCCAAGTCCACAAACGCGTGAGGCCACTCCTCCGGTTTCAAGTCCGGCACAACGTCAGGCCACTCCTCCTGCTCCAACTCATCCATGTCAGCCGTCTCCGCCATCTCAGCAATCGAAGAAGAGACAGGCCGGAGCTATGGTGCGTAGCGGTACGAGTCGAGGTAGTACAGGCAGAGACAAACGATATAACACTACAAGAAATATGTCAACCTGTGACCACCACTATTGGTCACTGAATGGTCACTGTTTTCAATTTGTGACCTTTTTGTGACCAAAAACATAAGGTCAAAAGCTGGCCGTCGTTAACTGACTATAGCGACCTTTCTTCTGGAATGCTCGTAGACGTTTATGACCAAAATATGTCTACTGTGGCGTTTTGGTCACTAGCAACCTCCCCAGGCCACGTAGGCATCCAGCATGGCAAGCTGATGTGGCACAAGATTCAGCCCGGTCCAATTCAGTTTTCTACATGGGCCTAGCCCAACAATTCGGCCTTTTTACTATATATTTTCTCTATTAATTTTCTCTAGTTACATGGGCCTGGCCCAACAATTTGGCCTTTTTATTTTCTAGGCATGGCCTTTTGCGGTCCATTTCATTTTTATTTTCGAGGGTTTTTTGTGGTCCAGTTTTTAGATGGGTCCCAATTGTCAGATTTTTCCTGGCAGTGGATCCACATCGCTTTTTAAGCAGTATATATCAAACAAAAAGAAGAAAAGAATATGAAAATCTTCAAATAACAACCAAAATAGGTTTATTACAATATATTCTGTACAGAACAGAACATGTGAAACTCCATACACTCGTTCACATCACAACAACTAGTTTAACCTACAAATATTGCATGCCCAGGAACTTAAAACTTCAAGTACATAGCCATACAATATTCCACACAATCACAAATATTGCAATTGAAAAATAAAACGCTCTGCCAAGCTAAAGCTAGCTACTCTTGGATACCACGGAACATGCTCATCAACAAAGGAAGAAGTCATCAACGGTGTTCTATCAACAGCACAAGCTCCATTCACCTACAAGAACAGAATGGAATATCAAGTACTTGGATCGTCAAGCAGATTACAACCAACATATATATGTAGAAGTACATCAGGAAATATGATGGAGCAATCGGACAACAAATACATTAAGTAAACAACCCAACCGATGAGTGATGACGACAAGCAAAGAGTATAAACCCAGGTTTGGACATAAATAGTGTCAACTCAAGCAGAACATAATAAGGCAGTAAACTCAAGCAGAACATAATTAAGCACGATGAAAGGGACCATCCAATTAAATTCCATTCTTATCTTCTTCAGTAAGGACATGCAAAACATCCCAGCATATCTCAAGTCGATGAATTATTCTAGCAATAACCAAATTAGAAACATCCCTCGTTGTTCCATTTAACCATACTACAAGACTGTAGAAGAATCACTCTTGGTGAATCAAATCATAACAAATAGAGCAATAGATACAAGAGGCACGTGTTTTAGAGAGATAGTACTAGCAAGCATAGTTCTGTCTGAACCCTTTTTTCACATATGGATGTGTTAGCACTACAACTAACATTAAAGCTGAATATATATCCATGTTATAGCAGTAAATAAATATACATAGAGCACAACGATGAAGTCAAGCTCAGGGCTTCACCTTGCTTAGTAATTTTGTTTCCAGACCACAAAATGTACACCAGATCATCTACTAATAGCTATCTGGACATACAGAATCCAAGTTTCCTACTAATAGCTACACCTAACATTTGCATGATAGCTATCTGGACATACAGAATCCAAGTTATCTGGACATACATAATCCAAATGTATTAGCGCTACAACTAACATTAAAGCTTGAAATAAGGGTGCACATTTGCATGATAGCTATCTGGACATACAGAATCCAAGTTTCATACTAATAGCTATCTGATGTCCAAGTTTCCTACTGGTGTACTACTGAACGATACTATGTAATTTCCTTTGGTAGTTCACCATTGAACTCTATTTTATTAAGCCCAGGAACTCCACACCAGCCCTGTCAATCCTCACAGTGTGAGTTCGTCAAGCAGGTTGCAGAACAAGAGGCTATATTCAGTTAACAAGCATATGAATTCAGTATCTTCAGTGTGTGCCCTGCACCGTCAAATCCAAGCTGTCGTCTACCTATTTCGAAGTCAGGTAACACAGGAGTGCTATCCAACAGCATCACTTCAAACTAAAAAAAAGGCATCACTTGCAACCAAATTATCTCTAGCATCACAAAAATCAAACCAAGTCCCTCCATTCATGCTCGCACGCCATGGAGACTGAAGGATTAAACTTAGCAATAAGAAGAAGAAAGTGAAACCACGTACCCTCTTGGTCTACAGCAAGCTCCTCCTCCCCATCAATGTCGATCCGGTGCTGGACTGGAATACGCTGTCTGCTCAAGCACCAAGAGAAGAGAAAGAACCCATCAGAATCCGCTTCAAGAAGCAAAATACTAGTACAACACAATAGTTGGGACTGGGAGAACCGGAGCACGCACCAGACACAGACAGGGAGGGCGATGTGGAGGCGAGCCCGGCCAGGACGGCGGCAGGGAAGAGGAGCCTGAACCGGTGGGTCAGATCCAGATCCATCGCTTGTCGTTGCAGCTTCATCTTCAGCAGAAAGGTGGGGGGATGGACGGAGCCCGGCAGCTTCTTGGCTCTCGGGCAAAGATGGATCGGGATGCGAAGCGAGGTGGGAAGGAGGGAGTTCCTGCCAGATATGGCCACGACATGAGTAGCTCAAGTCGATCTAGGAGGAAAAGGGAGGGGCTATCGGCGATGAGGTTGGAGGTCGCCGTGCGACTGGAGAAGAGGACGGCGACGGATTGGGTCTGGTGTTAGGGAGAGAGGCGGATAGGGAGACGACCGACCGCAGCCTCCGTCGTTGCCGTGGACGCAGCCACCCGCGAGGGCGGCCGGCAGGTGACGCGGTGGGAGCCGCTGTGGGACGGGGAGGAGGTGGAGGCGGCGAGGATCCGAGGAAGGAGGAGTGCGGGTGTGGGTTAGGGTTTGGGAGGGATGGGATCGGGTGTGGGTGGGAGATGAGAGGGTGTGTGGGAGGGATGGGATCGGGGTAGGTGGGTCTGTGGGGTTTTCCCTTTTCATTTTCTTTTTTCCTTTTTGTTCTCTATAGATAAATGGATGGATGGATGTGGGATGATGGATGGATGGATGGGCGCCATGTCATCAATCCATGTCAAACCAACTCCACCAATGGGAATAGAGTATATGTGATTTGTGTATTTTCTTTTGTTTTTCTTCTACTTTTACACATGAAAAATAAAAAAAATGGTCTCACATTGTGCACAAGTTTGTATCTTGAATGACAAACAATGTTGACTAAGGAATTTTTCATTTTCTTTGCACGAAAAAATCATTTTCCATTTTTTGAATGCCCAAAATGCGGGTTTTTTTGTGAAGAACCTACTAAATAATTGTTGCAAAATTGGATCAAAACAATTTTCTAAAATACTAGACCATATTTAATTCAAAACTGACCAAATGGTACGGTGTCAAAAGCTTTTATCCACCTCTCGTGAAAAAGACAATTTTTTGCCGATTCAGTTGGAAGCGGGTCAAATTTGAACTGGAGCTGCCTCATAGTTTGCTCTTTATTTTTTCCAAAAATAATTTCTAGGTACATATGTATCTATTTAATCAGAGAAACATCAAAAGTTTTTCAAGATTCAACCACTAGCTAGGAACGGTCATTCCCGTTGTTTTGATCGCATTTTGAAACGGGCATAAAAAATTCAAAAAAATCAAAAAATTGGAAAACCTTCACATTGTGTCATTATATGTGGCCAAGTGACAAGGAAAAATAATAAACTTGTACTACGATAGTTATTTTAAAAAAGTGTTCTTAGAAACGAGCCATCATGCGTGAAGATTCATGGTTTTCAGGCCAGATGATCAATCTTATGGCCACATTCATGGCATAGTTTGTTCAGATGATCTCATATTGTGCAAAAAGGTGCATCTTGGAATTCCAAACAATGTTGCCTAAGGGAGTTTTCATTTTCTTTGCACGGAAAATTCATTTTCCATTTTTTGAGTGCCCGAAATGAGTTTTTTTGTGAAGGACCTACCATATATTTGTTTCAAAATTGGACCTAATCAATTTTATCAAATACTAGGACATATTTAATGCAGAATTGACAAAATGGCTGTGTTTCAAAAGTTTTGATCCACCTCTGGTGAAAAAGACAAATTTCCACCGATTCAGCAGGAAGCGGGTCAAATTTGAACTGCAACTACCTTATTGTTTGCTCTTTATTTTTTACAAAAATCATTTCTAGGTACATAAGTATCTATTTAATCAGAGAAACACCAAAAAAGTTCCAAGATTCAACCACTAGCTAGGAACGGTCATTCCCGCCGTTTTGACCGCATTTTGAAACGGGCATAAAAAATTCAAAAAAAATCAAAAAATTGGAAAACCTTCGCATTGTGTCATTATATGTGGCCAAGTTACCAGGAAAAATAATAAACTTGTACTACGATAGTTATTTTAAAAAAGTGTTCTCAGAAATGAGCCATCATGCGTGAAGATTCATGGCTTTCAAGCCAAATAATCAATCTTATGGCCACATTCATGGCATAGTTTGTTAAAATAATCTCATATTGTGCAAAAGGGTGGATCTTGGAATTCCAAACAATGTTGCCTAAGGGAGTTTTCATTTTCTTTGCACGGAAAATTCATTTTCCATTTTTTGAGTGCCCGAAATGAGTTTTTTTTGTGAAGGACCTACCATGTATTTGTTTCAAAATTGGACCTAGTAAATTTTATAAAATACTAGGACATATTTAATGCACAATTGGCAAAATAGTTGGGTTTCAAAAGTTTTGATCCACCTCTGGTGAAAAAGAAAAAATTTCGCCGATTCAGTAGGAAGCGGGTTAAATTTGAACTACAACTACCTTATAGTTTGCTCTTTATTTTTTCCAAAAATCATTTATAGGTACATAAGTATCTATTTAATCAGAGAAACACCAAAAAAGTTCCAAGATTCAATCACTACCTAGGAACGGTCATTCCCGCCGTTTTGACCGCATTTTGAAACGGGCATAAAAAATTCAAAAAAAAATCAAAAAATTGGAAAACCTTCGCTTTGTGTCATTATATGTGGCCAAGTTCCCAGCAAAAATAATAAACTTGTAATATAGCAATTCTTTTAAAAAAGTGTTCACAGAAATGAGGTATCGTGCGTGAAGATTCATGGCTATCAAGCCAAATGATCAATCCTATGGCCACATTCATGGCATAGTTTGTTAAATGACCTCATATCATGCACAAGGGTGCATCTTAGAATGACAAACAATGTTTCCTAAGGAAGTTTTCATTTTCTTTACACGAAAAATTCATTTTCCATTTTTCCGAGTGCCCAAAATGAGTTTTTTTGTGAAGGACCTACCATATATTTGTTGCAAAATTGGACCTAATCAATTTTATAAAATACTTGGCCATATATAATGCACAATTGACAAAATGGTTGGGCGTAGAAAGTTTTGATCCACCTCTCGTGAAAAAGGCAAATTTCCGCCGATTCAGTTGGAAGCGGGTCAAATTTGAACTGCAGCTGCCTCATAGTTTGCTATTTATTTTTTCCAAAAATCATTTCTAGTTACATAAGTACCTATTTAATCATAAATACATGGTTTGGTGGTGATACGTCGAGGTTTGGGCAGTGGCCGAGGGCCCCAACTCTAGAGCGCGTAAACTCGCATGCCCGCCGCGTGGTCACCGCGTGACCGTGGCGTTGCTATGTGTTCTGGGCGGCCTAGGCATGTCTAGTGGGTTGGGCACTCCCTAGGTATATGTTAGGAAGAAAATCACAATATAAGATTCTCACGAGGAGACCCATCGATGCTCAAACATGAATTAGCAGCCAAGTGTTTGATTAACAGTACAAGAAATGTACATGGCTAATGGGCGTGTGTTTTGGCTGAGCATGATCAGTTACTAAGAAGACCGTCTTCACAAATTTTCAGCTTCAAAAGGAGGAGCCTAGGTAGTACTTGCTTTGCAAAGTACCACACTAGACATAAATACGAATGTTGAAGATGGGCTCAAAATAATGAATGGATTGAGCTAGCATTTGGTGGAGGATGGTTATTTGGGCATAGGGAAGCACTGTAGAAAATGGATACTATTTGGACATGCCAAAGTGGTACTTCCTTCACAAAGTGCTGCTCTGAACAGAATAGGAAAATGAATATTTTTGAATTATTTTTGAACTAGGCAAGGAAGGTTTTTGACATATTTGATGAATATATGATCCAAACAATTTATGAGAATTTTTTGGGAATTTTTGGAATAACAGAAATATAGGTTGCTTCACACCTAGGACAAAAATTGACACATGGACATGACACATAGGCAAAACTGATGAGATGGCGCCTAGTCATTGCAACCCACCACAATTTACAAGGCTATGACCATCTATATTGGTCGTTAACAACTATTCCAGGGTCACTGACAGAAGGTCACTAGTTGACATATTTCTTGTAGTGTAAATATGATCGAAGCCTCGCTCCTCTTCCTCAGAGGCCTTACGGCATGACCGAGGAGCAAAACATAGCCATAGTGCGGGCCCAAGTGGACGCCCATTTTGGACCGAAACCGGCACCGCCGCCAAGGGAGAAAGTGCCTGAGAAAGTTATTGACCACTTTATTCATATGGCAAGAAAACCAGCTCCCAAGCCCGTTGACTCAGACTATGAGTGCCAAGTCAGGAAGCTACATCGAGCACGGCTAGAGAAGGAAGCGAGCTTGAGCTCGAGCCAACAAGCAGCTATCAAAAAATGCGGGAAAATTGTTCCCCAGCTGGGAGAACAGGCGGCGCAATTGACCCCCCGCTTGTTGTGCCAACAACACATGAGAGTACGCGCGCCGGATATTATTGTGGGCAAACCATTAACATTCTCCAGCTGGGTGATGTGGTAATAACCGAGGAGCATATAATGCAAACTAAAATGCTCAAGATCACTTCTGGACAACTCCTCGAAATTGAGCCCATGTCTCCGCTGAGAGAGGAGGAAATAGAACGGAAATATGTCCGGGGCCAACCTTTGGTCGAGCCAGACAAGTTCAAGAACCTCCCAACGAGAATGTATGAATTGCATCAATGGTACATGAACGTTACCAAGATTTCCAATCGAGTGTCCCTCATGGTGAATGTCAAGGAGGAGCATTACTTCCATGAGAAAGCTCTGTGCATTGAGTATTCAGAACTATTTCAGTTATACAATCAAGACGCACTCGACAAATCTGTCGTCAGTTGCTATTGTCTGTAAGTGATTTCTTTGTGTAATTTAAGTCTCAAGCTAGCTGTAGTGATCATTTTGATCAATCATTACATGTAATTATCCCCACTATATTCTTTTCTGTGGTATTATATGCAGGATGAAGATGTATGAAATGAAAAAATCTGGACGCTATGGCATTGGGTTCATTGAACCAAATACCATTAATGAGTACACATGGAATCTTCCAACTTATCGAGCAAGTTTAGAGGAAAGCATGCTAGAGTTCTTCAAGCGCCTCAATACCAATGAAGATATACTACTTCCTTACAACTTTCTGTGAGTCACACTGTCTTGTACTACAAATTCTGTTTTTGCTTACTAGCTAGCTAGATGTTAATAATTAAGTGTATATGGTTTACGGTAGTTGATTAGTGTTATGCACATGCCCGCTTAATTAAGACATGCAAACGTGTGTGCATGTAGTTTCCACTGGATCTTGTTAGACATTAAAGTTGAGAAAGAAAAGTTGAAGTACTGGACTCACTACTTAAAGAGGAAAGTGACTACACCATCGTGAAGGGGATAGTCAACATGTAATTTCAATCATCATTAACTATATCTCGGCCTATTTAGTTCGTCATTTCCTGATATGAACTATTTAATAACCCCTTTATTAATTTTCTTTGCCGGTGGGCAGGGCTTGGGCAAAGTTCATTAAGGTGACTCCAGAAAAATGGGCAAAAAAGCTGTTTTGGTATCGACCAAAGGTAAGTAGTTAAGTAGTACTAGCTACCTAGCTAGCTACCATCTCTTTAATTCTTGTTTCAATACCATTAATTAATTATCATGCTTGATTAATCATTATCTGGTTTAATTTTATTCTCGTAAAGGCCCTGAAGCAAGCGTAGGGAAATGATCTGTGTGCATACTACGTTTGCGAGAACATTTGCATGATAGCGTCCGAAAGGAGCAGATCTCAAAGACAAGACTGGGTACGTTTGTCAGAACACTATTCACACCATTATCGATATCTAGTCACACAACTAATACACATGCATATTGATCTCCTTCTTAACAGTTCAGAGAGGTGCGGGAGCAGCTCCTACCAACGGATCGCATACTAGCACTTCAAGAGGAAATAGCGGGATTTTTGCTCGACCATGTACCCCATATATATACTAGCACTTCAATAAAGGAGAATACTATTAGCCGCTACCGCCTCCATGAACCACTTGTCATCGTGCTCCGAAGGCACCAAGGCAACATGTAGGAGAAATTGTATATATATATATACATGTGTATGTGTGAAAAATTAATGGCATTGGTTGTGAGACATTCGATGATATATATTTATATATATATGCGGTTCTACGAGAAAATCTATTTATATATATGCATAACGTGTACAATATGTAGTATCGTGAAATACCAGCAAACAAAAAAGAATTAAATGGAAAACACAAAATTAATGGAAAATAAGAAATAAAACCAAAACCCCCCAAACATTTAGTATCGGTTGGTGTTACGAACCGGTACTAATGGTCTACCAGCATCCGGGCCTGGCTCGTGCCACGTGGTGGCACTTTAGCGCCGGTTCGTGCCGAACCGGTAGTAAAGGGGGGGGGGGGGGGTTAGTCTCCACGCTTTAGTGCCGGTTTTGGAACCGGCACTAAAGGCCCTTACGAACCGGCGCTAAAGCCCGGTTCTGCACTAGTGTAGTTTTGCCATTTGGAATTTCAACTACTCAAAATGTCATTACTTCATTAGGCGCATGCTCAAACATGTCACCTCTCCCTCTATCTAACTACAATAAAGTGTGGGTCCCACTTGATCCCAACAATATTCTTATTTTCCTCTAAAATTACTTGCTAGTTTACTCCTAACAAGTGGGTCCCACATTTATCATTATGAGATAGAGAGAACTGACATGTTGGTCTACGGGTATTTTTGTCATATAACATGGTCAGCGGGTTTCACCTAACAATAACGATAGCTAATGGCATTTTTGAGCAAACATCTGATGGAACGGTGGAATTTTTTTAGATATCTAATGGCATTTTTCAACAAGCATCTCACAAAACGATTGCATTTTTGAGCAGTTGTAAGTTCTAGTTGCAAAACTGAGTAGTGGGACATAACCAGTGACATAAATAATAAAAACCCCTTTTGTTTATCTTGACACCTATATTACTTGTCATCTGTCTATGCTTTTGTTTCCATCCGAAAACCGCTGATCCTTTGTGGACATGTAATAACTTGTTGTATCTCAGATCTCAGATCAATTTACGTTTACTTGTTTTTGTTCTGTTATCCTTTGAGTTTGGAACCGTTGAATGCTAGCGAGGAATACTGCAGATTGAACTTCTAGGTGTAACTTCCGTTTGTTGCCCATGGATGCTTTTATACGAAACTTGTCTGATGATAGTGGAACCAGGCTCCCTCCGTTAGAGGAGGCGTATGAAACAAAAGAAATGTATTTATATCACTTCTTGTTATGAATTTGTTTTATACATCTCTTATCCACTTTGGTTTTCTCTCCCCTATATCGAAAAAGGGTTTCCCCCGCTTTGTATTCCAAAGCAACCAACACCGATACAAGGATCGCTATATCATTTGCACCATCACTTCTTGTTATGAATTCTCTCCCCTATATCATTTGCAAGCCTAGGCATTTTTTATTCCTTTTGATTTTGTGGGTTTAACTGTGCGAACTTTTGCACCATCATCACGTTCGATTTCTAATGCAAAGCCACACATGTTTTGACGCGTGTTCGAGAAATAATTGTTTCACTTTTAGCGGCTGTTTAGAATGTGTAGAGGCGCGCACGCTATTAGAAAACCCCTAAAACCTAATCAGCAGGCGACTGGAAAAAAAAATACGTACTACTATTCGTACACATGGCCGTTAATCCATTACGGATTGTAGAACTGTAGAACTATATGCAACACTGGGCTACGGTACAGCTAGCACTGTAGCGGTGGAGATTAGTCCGCGGTCAGTCCAGCGAGACGTCACCTCATACGGAAAGCGCTTACGGCGGCAGAGCCGATTTATAAATTTGACGCGCTGACATGAGCTGAATCGTACTGAATGATATACTATACCCTTGCGTGACGCACGGATGGATTACGGCCATATTATCGTATTTAGGGGGATGGCAACGGGCGGATGGAGATCACCAACTTTTGCAAGTACGGCAGTACAGTACTGCGAAAAAGTACAGAACCTTCGTGTTTCGCGTGCTTGTCGTTGGCTGAAATGTTGACGACCTTGTACCACGCAAAAAAAAAAATGTTGACGACCTTGTAAAATAGTTTTTTTTTTAAATTTACGACCCTGTAAAATTGTGCTCTGCCCGAGCCCGAGGGTCTCGTACTTGGGTCACTACTGGGCTACGGCCGGGGCAACAAAGGCCTTGTCGGCCCGTTCAATCCTGAGATCTAGAACTTGCGCGCTGCAGATCGGGACGCACCGGAATGAGTGGGTGGGTCGGTTAACCGGCCCTTAGATTACAGATCCAATGATTCATCTTTAAAAATTAGAACATCTTAAAAAGTACCTATCATTTTTAAAATTTATCAACACTTTTATAAAATTATGAATATTTTAATATCTGGGAACTTTTATGAAAATCGATAACATTTACCAAATTCCAGAACTTTCTAGAAATACCGTGACTATTTTTATAAACAACTTTGAACATTTTTTATTTTTGTATTTTTTAAAAACATCTGTAACAAAATCTAGCTGGGATTTTTTTCTAGACAAAATCATCTAAAACTGCTCTATCTATAAAGTTGAACTTATAAGAAAATGAAAACTTAAAGATCTCATTAAATTGTTTGTTAGCGCGACGTGGGCTGGCCCAGTCGGCCGTCCGTGTGTGTTTTCCTTTGACAGAACGTCGCAAAAGAGCGTTGACTAGGAGCACTCAAATTTTGCATTGAGGAACACTAGTAAGGACTCCTCCTATTCGGGGAGTAGGCACTCAGATTTAACATTGTTAGTCCGCAGTCTGTTTAGTCTATGGTTATGTTTTATTATTTATTGGGCACATGGTGAGCCAACCCCAAAAACGAGCTTGCATTGTGTTCTTTTTTTTCATAAGTTTTTGTTAAACAAATTTAAAAGAATGTGTATCAAATGTTATTGGACCCATTGTGTTCTTTTTGTTAAACGAAATTTAAAAAAAAAGAACACGCACACACACACACACACACACACAGATAGAGAGAGAGAGGGAGAGGAAATAAATTTAAAAATAAAGTATAAAATAAAATGATACATAAAACAAAAGGGACACATAAAACTGGAAAAAAAAGTAAAGATGGAAAAACAACAAGAGAAAACAATAGCAGAAAGGAAAAAAATGCATCAATTGGCCGACCCAATATCACCATGCAAGTGCGTGCTTGGTCACTGTCTGCTGACTCACACGTGGAATAAGATGTGCTCCAGTAAGAACGTGCTACACTACAAATGTAATATTATTGTCCTCGCTAGTCAACCCGTCCAATAGCGCACATAGAGGGAACGACTTTTTGATTCGGGTCTTCCATTCTTTCACGGTTAATTTTCTTTTGTCTTTCCCTTCCTTTTATTTTATTTTATTTTATTTTTGTAGTTTATGCTATTTCTACTTCTTTTACTTTTTTCATTTCTTATTCTTTTTTTGTATTTTATTTTTAACTGTTGTGTTCTTTACTATAATAAATATAAGAGGTTATTTTCAAACAGTCAAACATTTTCTTAAATGCGCGGGCACTTTAAAATTACGCTAATAGTTTCAAAAAATACGTGAGCACCCTATTCAGCTACATATTTCTTGTAACTTGACCTTTTAAAATTTCATGACTAGTTTTTTTCAAATGGGTGAAGACTTTCTTATTTATATGAATATTTTTTGAAGTGTTCAACACGTTTAATTTTTTTTGGGTAAAACACGTTTAAAATTATATGAATCTATAATACCTAAATAGCTCATCCCCACTACCTATTTCTCTTGACATGCAGCCTATCCACATCATCTTGACATGAATCTGTAAAACTGTGTCTATCATAGCTTGCCAGAGAACTAGTTAAGGCTTGCTGAACACTTAACGGTTTAAAAATAAGTAAAAAATATGAAATAAATAGGGGAGCCTCACTCTAATATAATAAGATGATCCAATGGTGTGATTGTAAAAATATGCATTTATGTGTCCTCGGGGTAAAAGACAAGCATTTCAGCTCACTGCAAGATCAATATATATTGAAACATTTGTTCTTTTTGTTCCGGACACATGCAGTCATATTTCTTAAATCTCTCCGTTGGAACATTTATTCTTTTGCCAGAGCGAGCGCTTCATTGCATGCATATGCTTCAAGGCTTGATGCATCAACCAAACCATCAAAAATCACCGTCGAGGATCCCAGGTGTTGCCCATCCTTGTCCCTGCAAACAGCCGCCGACGCACCTTTGTTCCCTTGCCTAGAGACGGCACCATCAACATTTATTTTCACAGCATTTTCACCTGGTGCAATCCATCTCTGAACTCGCGGTTGTAGTCTTTGTACGTTGCTCACCGGCTTCCTTGATGAAGATATTTCCAGGTCTTCCAAGCAGCGATTAATAAAACACATAGTCAATAGCGGGCTCTGGAATTCATTATCATGTATGGCTCTATGCCTTGCCCATCAGATCGCCCACATCGTGATGAGTACCTTTGCAAGGTCCTCTTGATTCATGGATTTGAAGAGCCAGAACAACCATAGACGTGCATTATCTGTCCTATTAGATAACAAATGCTCAAGAATCTCCTCTTCTCCTAGGGCCCACACGCAGCGTGCCATTCGACATTCAAATAAAGAGTGACGCCACAAATCGATGTCTACGTTGCATATAGAGCATGCCGGCGAGGTTGCCATCTTCCTTTCATGTCGCGTCGTTCCCGTGGGCAGCGACATATGTGATAATCTCCATACATAAACTCTGACTTTGAATGGTACCTTGACCTTCCATAGCTGCGACCATGATTTACTTTCAGATTCCCGGTTCGAATGACCCGGCCTGTGTTCCAGCAATTCTCCATGCCGATGCTTGATTCCGCTAATCATCCTGTACGCTGATCGAACGGAAAATACTCCCCTCCTATGATAGTGCCAGGCCCAAAAATCCTGGTGCGCACGAGAGCTGAGGGGAATGTTTAAGATAGTATCCACATCCGGTCTAGCAAAGTGCTCCTCAAGTGTCTGCTTATCCCAAGTCCTTGTTACCGGGTCAATGATTTCTGAAACTGTTTGTGGTGGGATTGCCGAAATAGCACACAATGGCCTGAGTTTGTAATCTCGGGACAACCAGTTGTCTTCTCAAATATGTGTACTTTCACCTGATGCAATTCTTTTAATTATTTCCAACGCAAACACATCTCTCCCCTCTAACAGTGAGCGCCATACTTGGGATGGATGAGTTCCCAGAGCAGCGTCAAGAATGTCACACTGAGGGTAATATCTCGCCTTAAGAACTCGTGCACTCAGAGAGTATGGGTCTTGTAGCAACCTCCATACCTGTCGGGTCAACAGAGAAAGGTTAAACAGTTATGTGGCTCGGAATCCCATACCCCCCATAAACTTGGGTCTGCACATCGTTTTCCATGACACCCATGCAGGTTTCCTTTGACCTTGTTTACTTCCCCATCAAAATTTCCTTAAAAGCCCATTGATATGTTCACATAGGCCTCGGGGCAATTTAAAGCAAGCCAAGGAATATGTCGGAATTGACTGAGCAACTGACTTGATTAATACTTCTTTCCCTCCCGCCGACAAACATTTTTCCATCCATCCCTGAATATGCTTCCAGATTCTATCCTTTAAGTATCTAAACCACAGCCTTCTTTGGACTTCCCAACATCAATGGGCAGCCCCATGTATTTCTTGGAAAGAGACTCGTTTTGAACATCAAGGACATTTTTAATATCATTACGTGTGAGCTTTGAGACTCCCTTGCTAAAAAAATGGACGATTTATCCGTGTTGATTCACTGTCCAGATGCCGCACAATACATATCCAAGAGTTCGCTCACCTTAGTTGCACCTTAGTCACCACACCTTGCCGCCGGCCTCACTCCCCCCCTCTCTTCTCCGCCCCACCCCACTCCCTCCACCTACCGCGTCCACAGAGCCAGAACCCCTCGCCCCCGCGTGCCCTCATCGCCTCTACCGCGATAATCTCCGCCATGTCCTCGTCGTCCCATGGGTTCCCATCGAGGCGAAGCCGCCCAAAAGGGAGGAGATCGAGGATGCCGCGCGTTTTCCTTCTCCTCTTTCTCGTTGCGCTGCCGCACGTTTTCCTTCTCCTCTTTCTCGTTGCGCTGCCGCATTCAAGTAGAATAACCCAACGCTGACGCTGACGCCTACACCGATGCCAAGTGGTTATGCTTGCAGGCCCGGGAGCGACGTCGACGGAGACGAGGATGACGACGCCGTGATGGAGGTCGATGGCGCCGAGGTCGAGGAGGCCGCCCAGGACAAGGCCGATGCCAAGGCGCTCGGGACCAAGATCAGCTCGGCCTCGGGTGACGTCGGGGCGCTCGTGCTCCCGTGGCTGACCCCTCTCGGGGACCTCGACAAGGGTATGATTCCCTCCTCTTCTCCTCTTCTTCTGGCTTTCTTCTTCACCGCATCTGATGCGTACATGCTTTGCATGTTTGGGGGCCAGGAAGAAGCTGCTCAATCTGATGAGTTCGGATGCCCGCCAAGGTCACCACCATCTCTTGATGCCATGAGGCGACGAAATTTTATAGTTACGGATTTATACAGTTGTTGACAATACTAGTATGCAATATGCAGGCTTAGCTTTGATTTTCTTTTTGTACGAATTGTTGAATATTTTCAGCTAAGACCTTCAGTTGGCTAGCTATGCTACCTGGGTGGGCATGTGGTACTGCCGTATCATTCAACCAGAAGTTTAAACCTGTGAACCTTTTGAAACAAAAGAAGCCACTTATCAATGTTGGAAATAAACCTTGCGGCTCCAGAAACTTTCGTTCTGTAGGTTCAGTTTCAGGTGTCGTTTTCATCAGTTTCATCAGTTGGCGGATTAGTTAGTTAGAACTTAGAAGGTTTAGCTGACAGGCTTAACAACCTGTAGTGGATGAGGCCGGATACCACATAGTCGCGGCCACAAGCCCCATTTCCTTTTCTGTAATCTGAATAAATAGAAGAGAAGAAAGAGGAGAAAAGTTGAGCAGCCCAAAATTTCTTCTACCTCCCGCACTTTTGCTATGAAACCGAAATGCATCCTGAGCCCTCTCAATAAGATAGCATGCCAATTGATATGCCGAAGACTTAGTCATTAGTCAACGGTAGAAGTAAAAGAAACTGAAGCCACTGAAACTGAATTTCCTCAATAAATAAATAAAAGCCACTGAAACTTAAGCACTTCCCCTAGAAAGCAATGTTTGCATTCTTGAGGAGCATCTCATCATACTGCTCGGTTAAAAAATAGCTATAGATCGGTTAAAAATGCCCAAATATTGACTGCTTGAATTTTCAGAAGTTCTGTTCTTCTTTTCTTCAGTGCATCATACCAATCATTAATTTTCTGATGGCTGGATTTTGAACCTTTAAGCTACTGTTTTGACATTAAGTGGATTACATAAATCAGTTTGGTACTATTTCGGTGTTGCCTTTGCTTTAAACTAGTCTCACTTTCTCATGGTCACTTGTATTTGCTGATTGTAAGGATTTTCTTCAGGGAAAGAAAAATATCAGCAGATTCCCTATTTTCTTGTTGACGTACCATGGTAACTATAGGTTATTAGTATTGTTGATCCTGGCCATGAACTTCATTTGGGTAAAATCCCCCTTTCCGCATCTTAATTGGGCCAGTACCTGCATATGTACATACTAGAGCTGAGTATTTTGTGGGCTTCACTGATTAAGTTAATTTCTTCTCCTTTGTTGCTGTTCAAAGTCGAATAGTTTCGATTCCTGATGTATATCTACTGATTAAGAGTTTACAGTGCTAAGTTGTGGTTGTTTCAATTCATGTTCGGTTGTGAATATTTTCTGTGCTGCATGCAACTATTTTTCTGGGTTTCACTGATTGTTCAGAGCTGGAGGGTTTCAATTCCTGATGTAAATCTACTGCTCAAGAGTTTCCACTGCCAAGTTCCTGATGTAAATTCTTGCTTGCATCATTTCTTGTTCAAACTCTAAAACTAGAGGCCTCAACCAGGGGATTGTTGATAGCTAGTCTCTTCACTGCTATACATGTTTCTCCTCCTCTACTGCTTAGTAGGTAGGCAGAATACCATGAGAACTGGTTAGCCAAAGGCTCTCTGAAAACTGGTTGATAAACAAAAACTGAATTTGTTTTGTTGTTCAATATTTACAAATGAGCGAAAAAACCCTGATTCTTACCACTATAAATAATTGTCTTCAAAAAGGATGTACTGTATTTCCTTTTTGATCTGCAATCTACATCGCCTAGTAATTAATAGTACATCTCATTTTGGAGGCATTGTGTGTGGTTGCTTTGCAGGCACTAAGTGTACATGCCTGTGATTGAGCACCAACCAACTTAATTACCTGGGTCCCTCTGCTTGTGTCTCTATGGGCGCATTTTAAGATAACTGATTTTTGTTCTTTTATGCCATGGTACAATTATGATTGGAAGGGTAGTCACTTAACATGTTAGAATGTACTGATTGTTTGTGCTGATTCCTGGTCTGTATCAGGGGTATAAGTTTATTACTTTCTATCTAGGTTTCTAGCAATGGATGATTGCAGTGATGATCTTCTAAATTTGAAAGATAAATGGCATGTTCCTAGTTCTCACCTATGAGTAGGTGTGATATTGTGTTAAGAGTCATTTGTTTTGTTAAAGTTTTCATCACACGAGATGTTGTTCCTTAGATGGAAATGAGTTATCAAGGAAATGGTTTTAGGTAAACCAGCACCTCTCATCAGTCTTTCTTACTCAGTGTTATCATCTGCTTGGTTTTAGGTGATGGACTCATTTCCCGTGGTAGTTCTACTTGGGTTTTCCTGATGTTGTTTTGCGTTGGGTTCTGATCAGCTTTGCTGCTAATGTTTCTGTGGCGATGCAGACTTGTGAAGAAGAGCAAGGCCAAGAAAGACTCCAACAAGCCCAAGCGGCCCCCTGAGCGCCGTCTTAGTCCTCATGTGAGCCTCGGATTTGATTTGTTGTTGTGGTTCGATTCACGTTGTTTCTGTGGCGTGGTGACGCGTCCTGACCGGGGCTCATTTTGGTTCTGTTTTCGCAGGGACAACTTCAGGAACGTCTCCAACATCAAGCAGGTCTCCACGGTAAGCATCTTGGTTCCCTTTGCTCCCGCCCCTATCTCCTTGTTCTTATTCGAACTCGTGCTGTGATAGTTTTCCTTGCAAATCCCGTGTCCTGATTTGTGTTCAAATCGCAGGTTTGTAAGGTCGGTGGTGAGAAGTGGAAGTATCTTGAGTGATGTTGTAAGTTACCCGCTCGTCCATCCCCTCTCTGTTACCGCTCTATTCGGTGTTGGTCTCTTCCGCCTGATCTAAGTGTTTGCTCGGTGATGCGATGAAATTTTGGCGGACTGTGTGTTGGTTTCTTCCATGTTTCTGTGTAGCTGCATCGCGTCATTTGGGTATTGTTCGACCCAGTTGGTCAATGATATTTAGAATTTAGTCGCTATGCAATTGTTGATCTACTTCCTATTCTGGTTGTTCAAATTTATGGTGTCTTGTGTTCAAAAGTCTGTAGCCTTGTAGCCTTGTTAGAATCTGTATAGTCTGTGCTCATTGATTCAAACTGCTGCTCGAATGTTAGTTTCCAAATCCACCATGCCATTTCGCATGATTTGTTCAACTATTCTTCTTCTGTAATATTTATCATGTAATCTATCGCCTTGCACCACACCAACATTTGCTCCATGATTCCCTGACTGCTCAACATGTTGATCTGTTCTGAACATCTGAATTTTTTGTGTGTAGGGGGACGCGACACGCTAAGAAGCAGCAAGGGGAGGGGGTCTCTGAAATATCGCCGCTATCGCTCATTGCTAGCATCACCGATTGATGATGGATGGTTGCTGTTAGTTTAGCTCCTTGGTAGTAGCTCCTTGTTTTTCTAGCGGCTGCTGCTGCTGCTGGTAGAAATGGTAGCTACAATCCTATGTACTACCCGTGCTTGGATTGCCCTTTGTTGAATGTACCTACTATTGTATCCGTGGCTGTTTAAGGAATCCTTTTGTGTTGAAAGAAATAAAATTGTCACCCGTGGCTGTTTAAGATAAATGCTTGTTTGAATTCCCTCTGTTTCACTGTCGCTGGAACAACTTTGTTATGGAGGCCCAAAATTGAAATGGACTACAAAAAGGTTGAGGGCCAAAAAATAAATGAATCGTATAAGGCCGCGTCCTATATATAAAATAAAAAAGGCTGAATTTTTAGGCTCGGCCCATGTAGTTGACACAAATTGCTTGAAAAAACTATAATAAATGGGCTCGGCCAACAAAGATGGTTGAACTGGACCGGGCTGAATCTTGTCAGTGACCTTTCCAATTGGTCACAATTTTGCCACGTCAGCTTGCCACGTCGGATCCGACGTGGCCTGGGCAGACAGCCAGTGACCAAAACAAAAGGTCATGGGTTCAACGACCTTCTGTTTTGGTCGTAAACGTCTACAACCTTCTCACAGAGAAGGTCGCTATAGTCAGTTTACGACCGCCAGCTTTTGACCTTCTGTTTTTGGTCATAAAAAGGTCGCAAATGAAAAACCATGACCTTTCAGTGACCAATAGTCAAGGTCACAAGTTGACATATTTCTTGTAGTGGTAGCCCCAGCCGCCTCCTCTGGAGGCGATCTGGTTGTCTTCAGGTGCGCATCCCACCGCCCTCCACGGATTCAGGCGTACCGGCCAGATCCACTGCTGAGAAGTGCAGCGCGCACATTGCCACTGCGCCACTACCATGCAGCCTCGACGCGCCCATCCCCGGCCACCTCGACAATTCCGCCTCCTCAAGGACGACCTCCACCACTCCCCTACTACCCAGAAGCGCTGCCGCGGCCTCTCGGCGACATTGCTCACATCGTCTCCAACGATCAGGTTGTTGTTTGCGCCTCATGCTGGACAGGTAATACATAGTAATCTAGCATCCCCTCCCGCATTATTGATCTAAAAAGCACATGTGTTGCATTATAGGTATAATTGCTGATTCATTCCACTATGATTATTTCCCTATCGTTGCAGATCCGTTCTCTTTGTCCTGAATTGGCTGGGGACTTACCTCATGACAACTTTGATTTCAACTATCAAAGATATAAATGAGTGGATTTGGTATCGTACCACTCAGATATGGATTACATATTATAAGCGAATTCATGTTTTTTCCATTTTACACCATGTCGAGTTTATCTTGACATCAAATGGTTGCTTTCTGTTGGACAATTACTTCATATCTGTACTATAGTTTGATGGTGTAATCGAGGTTTTAACTAGCTGTATATCTGATACAGTCACCAGTTATGAAATCTTTTGAATTTTCTGAGTATATTTCATTGTTGGTTCTAGACATTATTTGTCAGGTAACAATTTTCTCAGTACATTTTATTGTTGGTTCTAGACATTATTTGTCAGTAAAAATATCTTCCATTTATTAAGACAAATTAAGCTCGGTGTTACCTATTTGATGTCATTTGTCTACACCAGCAAATTACATAAATATGTGACTCCTCCATGGATTTTAATAAAAGTAATATTGGCCTCTACCTACTGATCATGACAGGGATATGAAAAGGATAAGGTATCCCCTTATTAACACAGTAATGTTTTGTTTTCCTCTAAGAAAGCTTCATAGTTACAAGACTGTTTTTATATGAGAAAAGTATATTTTTAGTCCTTGAACTCTTTTGAAAGTATAGAATTGGTCCCTTAATTTCAAAACCGGCAAACTTTTGTCCCTCAACTTCTCAAACCGGATTACTTTAGTCCCTTAACTCGACAAGCGGTTTTGTGCTGACTTGGTATGGTTTTGACCGGTCATTACCCACGTGGCAATCTTCTTTTTCCTTTTCCTCTTGACTGTGTGGCCGGGCATTTTGTCTAACAGTTGGCGCGCGCAGAGGATGCAGGCGGCCAGGGGGCTACAACACAGCTAGGCTCACAAGACGAGAAGGGCCGAGGCCGGACTGTGCTCAAGGGTAGCTGTCCATGGCACAACTGTGTAGGCCGTCGACATCTGTGCGTGCGGCATAGATGGCTCAACGCCGCTAGTGGCGTGTGCTGTATGGGGTCGAGCTCGACGAGGTCGTGGGGCGGTGCACACCTGGGCGCCGTGCGTGCCGGGGAGCGCGTCCAGGATTGCGAAGCTCTGCGTCGACCCCTCCTCTCTGTGCGCCGCGCTCTGGAGCTCGCATCCATGTGACCAGCTCATGGCCCTCATGACATGCCTGATGTGGGGAATGACGAACGTGGCAATGTCGAAAGAGCAAACCTCAACATCCAACGGTGCCCTCCGACGTGCTCCTGTCCACATCGTGTTCCATGACGGGGCGGCCACGTCTGCATTCCCGGACCTGGAGCACATGCTCTTTAACCCGACCTATCTCCCCGACAGCTTCGCCATGGCCCTTCTCTGTATCCTCATTAGCCTCCCGCTCCGCCGCAATCCGTCACATACTACTCCGATTTTGGATATACACATCTGTCCAGATGACAGGAATAAGTACGAGTATATCTAACTAAGATCGCGAAGTGATGGATGTGTACGCGAACTGGAGCACGGGGATGTGAAGCAAGGGAAAAAGAGATTGGATCGACACACCTAATGCGGTGGTCTCTGGATCATTATATAGGGCGCCTCTAGGGCCGCCGCTAGGGTTTACAGAAGGATAAGTACATGTTGTTATACAAGAAAACTATAACCCTAGATACTAACCGTATCTGAGAAGTATATAGTTTAACATTCCCCCTCAATCTGAACTTTCTATACAAAGATTCAGATTGTGCCTATTTGAAACAAACGGCACCTCAGCTAGAGGCTTTGTGAATATGTCTGCAACTTGCTCCTTGGAGGATATGAATCGAACATCAAGTGCCTTGGCTGCAACTCATTCACGACAAAGTGGAAGTCCACTTCTATGTGCTTGGTTCTGGCATGGAATACCAGATTCGCAGATAGATATGTGGCTCCTAGGTTGTCACACCACAAAACAGGAGGTCGAGAGAGAAAGACCCCAAGTTCACCAAGGATCGACTGTATCCATATCACCTCAGCTGTTCCATTCACAAGTGCCTTATATTCAGACTCCGTGTTTGACCTAGACACCGTAGCTTGCTTTCTTGAACTCCACGAGACAATGTTAGGTCCAAGAAACACTGCAAAGCCACCTGTGGACGGCGGTCATCACTGCATCCAGCCCAGTCTGCATCTGAAAAACAGCTTAGCAGCATGGAGGGTGACTTTCGAATAGATTGGCCCATACTGTGAGTATACTTCAAGTATGTGAAAATCCTCTTTGCTGCTGAAAAATGTGCAGTCGTAGGTGTATGAAGTAACTGACAAACACGATTAACTGCAAAAGAAATGTCTGGCCTCGTGAGTGTCAGGTACTGGAGAGCTCCAACCAAGCTGCGATACTTGGTGCTATCATCCTGAGAAAGTGGTGGTCCACTGTCCTTGCTAATTTTCTCACTGGAAGACATGGGCGTGGTAGAGACTGTACAATTCTCCATGTTGGCATGACGAAGAATATCATTGATATACTTCTGCTGGGATAGAACAATTCCCCCTGGCGATGACGCCACATGTACTCCAAGAAAATAATGCAGAGAGCCGAGATCCTTGAGAGCAAAGGAGGCTTGGAGCTCAGCAAGTAACTTAGTAGTAGCAGTAGGAGAAGAGCTGGCCACAATAATGTCGTCGACGTACACAAGCATGAAGATGGTAACACCACTCCAGTTGTAGACAAAGAGGGACGTGCCAGCTTTGGATGCTACAAAACCAAGTTGTTGGAGCCTAGAACCCAACCGAGAATACCATGCTCGAGGAGCCTGTTTGAGTCCATAGAGAGCCTTGCGAAGTTTGCACAAGTGATGGGGCACCGAGGGGTTCACAAAACCAGGAGGTTGGCGCATGTATACTTCTTCTTGGAGAATGCCATGAAGGAAAGCATTTTGAACGAACAACTGTCGCAAACACCATCCACGAGAAACTGCAATGGAGAGAACCAGTCGCACAGTAACAGGTTTAACGACCGGGCTGAACGTATCGTCATAGTCCAAGCCATAGCGTTGTTTGAACCCCTCTGCGACCAGACGTCCATTGTAACGATCAATAGTTCCATCCGGTTTGTGTTCGATTTTGAACATCCATTTGCAATCAATAATGTTAACACGGAGAGGCGGAGGTACCAAAGTCCATGTGCCATTCTGCCGGAGAGCATCGAGCTCAAGTTGCATGGCAGGACGCCATTCTGGAGATGAGACCTCTTCTCGATGATCAGCTGGTTCCCGTAGGGCGAGGAATGCACGACGAGACGGATCGTACGTGACAATACCATCAGTGCGTTGCAGCGGTTTGCGAGTGTGATCTCGTGTGTGCGTCGTCATTGTATGCATAGGCGGAGCAGAAGATCTGGTAGCCACAGAAGATCCGGGCGGGACGCATGCAGACGAGCGCGCAGGCGAATCCCCGTGGGATCCCGTGTTGGGCGCGGAAGACGACGCAGCCGCCAGATCCATCAGGGATCTGGCGCCGCCAGCAGCAACGGCCCGCCCCGCAGGAGCCAGATGGACAGCAGCCTGGGGCGAATCTAGAGACGCATCGGCCCGCGCAGGTGTGGACCCCGCCACCACGTGAGGCAGACGCGCGCATGTAGAAGCCGACGCGGGAGGAGCCCCGGTCCGCGCGCCTTCAGGAGACACGGGATTGGCGGGTGGCGAAGACCAGGCCCAGCGCGGTTACCTGGCGCACTGTCGCCTGTCGTTACGCGGTCGGCTGCCGCCATGTCGCTGTCTCTAGGCGGCGCTTGATCCAAGGCTGATGCGGCGGCAGATCGGGAGGTAGGATCCACCTGGCAGTCCGGAGATGGGATTTTCTGTGCCGAATCGGTACCTGCATCCAAATTAGTCCGAGAAACAGATGCACCATAGTTCATGTGGTCATGTGGAAATAAAAGTATGGCATGTTTAGCAACACAAGGTGGTATTGAGAGGGTTGGTCATTGGCAAAAGGAAAAAAAATTCATCAAAGGTAACATCTCGCGATATATATATATACGAGCGCTAGGTACGTGAAGACATTTATAACCTTTGTGACGGATATAGTACCCGACAAACACACACTGTGGTGATCTAAACACAAGTTTCTGAGTGTTGTACGGGCGCAAGTTAGGCCAACATGCACACCTGAACGTGCGAAGAGAAACGTAGTCAGGCTTGGTGGAAAACAATTTTTCCATGGGACTCATATTGCCAATGACACGGCTAGGTAGTCGGTTGATAAGGTAGCATGCAGACAAGTATGCCTCGTCCCGAAAACAGAGGGGTATATATGCATGCGACAATAAGGAGAGACCCATGTCAACAATGTGACGGTGCTTCCTTTCGGCCGAGCCATTCTATTGGTGTGTGTGTGGACAAGAGACGTGGTGAGCAATGCCAAGTTGCCGAAAAAATGTGTTGCTAAGTTTTTCGTATTCCCCACCCCAGTCTGATTGAACACACATGATTTTATGAGATAGGAGGCGTTCAACATGGGCAAGAAAATCACGAAAGACGTCAAACACATCACACTTTCGTTTGAGAAGACAGATCCACACAAATTTACTATAATCATCAATGAATGAACATTGTACTGGAACCCACCAGAGGAAGTTTTGGCAGGTCCCCACACATCTGAGAAAATAAGTTCCAAAGGAAACGAAGAAACACTCGAAGATCTAGGGAAAGGTAGCTGATGTGCTTTGCCTTGTTGACAAGCACTACACACATGGGTCAAAGCCTGACTTGACGATCCTAATTTATTGGACGCCAAAACATGCTGAACAACTTGTGTGGACGGGTGGCCAAGTCTAGCATGCCAATCTTCAGCAGAGAGCCTAACTGAAGACATGACATGAGATCGTGAAGGCCGAATGGGATAGAGCCCATTTTCACATCTGCCGTGAAGAAGAACCTTCTTGGTTGTCAAATCCTTCATAAGAAAATGAGTAGGATAATATTTTATATAATCATGATTGTCAACGGCAAGACGATTAACAGAAAGAAGGTTTTTGTTGGCATTGGGAACATGTAATATGTTGCGCAGTTTAAGATTGGCAGAGGGTGTAGGGAGGAGGGCATGACCACGATGAGCTATGTGCAAACCTGATCCGTCACCAGCGTGGATGCGGTCCCTTCTAGGATACTTCTCCCTCACGGTGAGGCGGTCCTGGTCCGACGTGATGTGGTCGGTGGCCCCCGTGTCGGTGAACCAAGTAGGATCGCCGAGGATGGATGGTGGTGAAGCAGCGGCTAGACCCGCCATCTTGGAGTGTGGAGGTTGAAAAGCGTGGTTGTAGCGTTGAGCACACTCCCAGGCATAGTGCCCGGGTCCCTGGCAAAGTTTACACTGGAGTCATGCATCCCCGCCACCACCACCATGGTCACCGCGTTCACCACCGCGATTGCCGTTCTGGTTCTGGCGGTTGCCAGCACCACCACGGTCACCGCGATACCCGCCGCGGTTGTTGTTGTTGTTGTAGTCACCACGGTCACCAGAGTTGCCGCGACCCTTGCCATGGTAGTTTCCTTTGCCGCGGTTGTTGGTGTTGCCGTTGTTGTCGCAGGCGACATAGTTGACGGAGGAGCAGCCGGTATGGAGTTGAAGACAAGCCGCGTGATACTCGCGGCGGCGCTCGAAGGAGATGGCATGGGAGTAGAGCTCTCCCAATGTCATGACGTCGATGCGGGTCGTGATAGCAGTGATGAGGGACTCGTAGTCGCTGTTGAGTCCAGTGATGAACACGGTGATGATGTCCTCCTCTCGCATGGGACGGCTCGCTGCAGCGAGCTGATCGGCGTTGGAGCGGATCTTGGCGAAGTAGTACACCATGGAGAGGTTGCGCTTGCGGAAGTTCATCATGTCCATCTTGATCTGCACCACACTGGCGCGTCAATGGGTGATGTACATCTCCTCGAGATGTGCCCAGATGGCGCGAGAGGTGTCGAAGAGATGGACCTGCTGAAGCACGTCGTCGGTGAGCGAGGCGAGCAGGTAGCTCAGGATGATCTGATCCTGACGAAACCTGACAACATACTCTGGATTAGGAGCACGCTCCCCCTTGTCATCAGCTGGGAGGAGGTGAGGAGGGGTAGAGGTGGTGCCGTCGACATAGCCGGTGACGTCAGTGATGCGAAGGGGGGGGGATCTGGGCTTTCCAGAGAAGGAAGTTGGAGGAAGTGAGCTTGGCGGTAATGAGGCTAGCAGAGGGTTGGGGAACAACGGAAGACAGCGGCGCCATGAGGGCAGATGGCATGGGCAGCGAGGCGAGAGCCGAGGAGGTCATGGCGCCGGAGAAAGGAGAACCCATCGTGTTGTTATGAGGGGTGGCCTGATACCATGTGAAGCAAGGGAAAAAGAGATTGGATCGACACACCTAATGCGGTGGTCTCAGGATCATTATATAGGCCGCCTCTAGGGCTGCCGCTAGGGTTTACGGAAGGATAAGTACATGTTGTTATACAAGATAACTACAACCCTAAATACTAACCGTATCTGAGAACTATACAGTTTAACAGGGGAGACATTGACGGCGCCGTCATTTACACTGGCATAGGCAGACCATGAGCATGAGACAGCAAGGAACAACAGTTAGTTGTGTTACGAGCTTGCCTTTGTGGAGACCAAGACGCCGCTTGCCTCCATGCCTAACGGCTCGGCCCTGCTGGTCTTGCGAGCCTCGCCGTGCCGCAGCTCCCTGCTCGCCTGCACCCTCTGCGTGCGCCGTCACGAGCCACACAAACTCCATGTCTACTCCTTCTGTTGCTGGGGGCGCGCCAACTGCTTGACAAAATGCCCGGCTGAGGTCAAAATGGAAAGGAAGAAGAAGACTGTTATGTGGGCGATGACTGGTCAAAACCATGCAAGTCAGCACGAAAACCACTTTTGTTGAGCTGAGCGACTATACTAATCCGGTTTGAGAAGTTGAGGGAATAAGGTTTGCCGGTTTTGAAGTTGAGGGACCATTTCTATACTTTCGAGAAAGTTTAGCGACAAAATATATACTATTTATTATGTTCTGTTATTCAGCACAGTGGTGCTTTAGATCATCCTTTTTAAAAATTAATCTTGAACGCCTACTTCAATGTTGTTTCTCGGTGGTTGGTGTAAGTCATTCATAATCCGTTGAAACATTTGATCAGGTTTCTTACATCTTTATCTCCATTTAATTAGCCACTTGACTTACCCAACTGATCATGCACAATTATTTGATAATCCAGCACTTTTTAATCTATATAATAGGCTAAGGAGATTTAAGCAGGACCCTACATGTAGTACTTCAACAATGAACCTTCTGCATTGCAGAGTCCTCTTTGTAAGGTATGACATTCCGAATCATTTTCTTATTTCAAATTTACAATTCTTTGTTCATTCCCCATTGTTGTGAGCTCCATGGTAATCATTATCACCATAATCTAGAAAATAATCACCGGTGTTGCATGGTTCACTATTTGTGCACCATCAGTTGTAAAGGGTTCAGTATATCAATTCACTGTTCTCTGTTGTGATATTCAAATGTACACGATTTCATTTTTATTGGCGGTGTAGACTCTTGGATTATTCATTTTTTTTCTTAATTGGCTTGTGGGAACAACCAAATATTTGCCAAAGGAGTAGTGAAGTGGGTTCTCTAGCCTTCATCTTTTCCTTTGCTTTCACATGATCTGACATCTCCGATTAAATGTTCTTTTTTTACTGTAGGTAATGTGGAGAAAATCTTCGTGAAATATTGTAGAGAACTGCAAAACCGGGGGTGTTCACCTTTGCCAACAGGCCATTGCCAATGTAGGTGCCATCAACTCTGGCCATATTTGTTTCTGTGTATTACTCTGACTCTTGATAATTTTATACTCTTTCACTTATGGTCTGGCAAGGGATCTTCTATGTACTGTCTCTTGGCAGTATTTTTTTCTTCTAACTATATAATTTATCCATGCTAAGAATAAATTTAAATAAACAAAAGTGGGATGAGTTCTTGACCCGCTTTGCTACATGATGCATTTCTCTTCCTCCCATGTCACGACGTCAGCTGATCAGTCTTTTTGTAGTGAACAGTAATCCATCTACTGCTATGACGAGCATCCATATTCTTAATCATTAGCTTTGTCCCCTAAAATCCACTGTTACTAAACCGGCAAGGCTCCTGGTTTCATGGTTTGCCTTAGTCATTTTGGTCATACTACAAATTGACGGCTCTCCTGGTCAATCAAGTGGAGTGAATACGTTCTCTTTTTGCCCATTGACAAACTACAAGCAGCTGATGGGCACCTCTCAAGTTCCTACCCATTTCAATTTACTTTGGAAATCTTTTGCCTACTCAAGTGCTCAGTTGCAAGGTATTTTTGGGCAGCTCCGTCAAGTCAAAGTTAACACACACTCCATTGTAAAAAATTCTCCCTCTTAGATTACATTTGTGCATTATGTCATGTTCATGTAAAAGAATATAGTTGTACTTTTCTTTGATATTTTCTTTGCCCTGCAATGCTGACACTCTATTCCTCCTTCATGAAGAAAAATCATCTATATTATTGGAGGGATAGAGATGGTTAAACAATAGAAAAATAAACTATTTGCCATGGAAATTTCTATTTTGAGATCTGGTGCATTTGGAAAGTCTGTAACGGAGAAGTCTTTGATAATGTACTTCCAAACATTGATAGATGAAGAACTCCGATTATTAGTACACATAGAAGTGAATAAATGAGAGCTGAAAGTAAATTTCCCTAACCCAAAACTCATAAAATTATTCCAACCGAAAGAGTACTTTGATCATCAAAACTATCATTTTACATAATCATCAATCCTATTTTTTGACCATACAATCCTGCAGCAATGCACGGGGAATTATCTAATATATTGAAAACTTGGGTAAAACGTGGATTTTTTGTAGAAAAGCACTCAGTCTGCCTAGATAGACGTGCATCCACATGTAATAAACGTATATAGTATCCACATTTGTTTGATTTGAGCTCCGTTGCGAACATTGTGTGCCATGATGCTAACGTTTCCCTTTGTGAAATACCAATGCCCACTCAAAACAATAAGAAAAATACCAATGTCGTACTTCGGTATGGACTAGCAAAAAAACCGTGCGTTGCAACGGAATGAAAAATAACACAGGCCGCTAACCGAATAACCTTGACGCAAGACTCTAATATGTCCATGTTATTTATTTGAACAAAGCATCCCATCTATTTTGCCGCTTATCCTCCTCCCACCGTGGCTGACGGTGGCCTCGGTGCTCACACAATTACGACACGTTTGATTGTGGTCAATCCTAAGGCGTCTTTCTCTCCACATAAGATGAGAAATCTGTTTTCTTTTTTTCCAAGTGAGGTTTTGCTGACACGTCCATGCATTGTTATAGATAATTTCTTTCGTCTCCAATCTAAGTTTAATGAGGTGTTCAATTTTAGTCGGGATCTACACCGACACGAACGAGAGGCGGATCGTGCAATATTAATTAAGTTTGCACCCCAAATAACATTTTACAAATTGTTGACAGGTAAAATAATATCATATTCAAATTATACATATTTTTAACCAAATTTCATATATAACATGTAAGAATTGAAGTTATGGTTTAAAAGATACGACCATTTTGAAAAACGTATGATATGGAGTGCGGATTAATTAAACAAAATGTCAGGTGTTTTCTGCAAAGAACAAACAGTTTTTTCTCGGGTCATTTAAGTGTGGACTGTGGGTTGATTTGAGAAAACTGCAGTGGATTTTTCTGTAAATAGTGAAACATTTTCTCTACATTCTGTGGACTGCGAGTTAATTTCAAGAAATAGTGGATGTAGATTCCACAGGGAGCTCGCTTGTCTCCACCCCGGCGTGCGTCTCGCCGCCAGCGTGATTAGTAAAGCCATCAATTTTGAAACGTATAGAGGTGGGTGATTAAGACAAGCCGTTGAACCCCTTGCACAGTGCGAAATCTTTTGTCATTTGGCGAATCTAGAATCTAGCTAGCTTAATCTTTTTTATTTCACATGTCCTTCAATTAATTTTGTAGACATATTATATAAATAAAAATTATAGACAAAGTTGTGCATTGAAAATCAGCAAATGTCAAGTGTGCCTTATATTTTTACCCGCAAAAAAAAAAGTAAGTGTGCCTTATATTTTAGAAAGGAGTCACTATATATATTGAGTACAACAGTTTTTTTAAACACATGCACACCCTACCCCTATGAGCACATCCAAAAGACTGAGCCAGCATATCATCTTGAAATTCACGAAGTCATCATAGGCACCTCATCGTTGACAGGAACGTCTCCTCCCACTGAATGTGCATCGTCGAAAATCCTGAAATGAATCCCGGAATAAATGCGAGCACCAGGACTTAAACTCTGATGGGCTGGGGATATCACAGTCCCTCTAGCCATCCAATCACAGGTCGCTTCGCTATTGAGTATAGTAGTTGAGGAGAGCTTTAGAATTGATGAAAATGATCATCCCATGTCCCGGGCGAAGTTAACCACAAATCATTGAGCTTAGATACTAGCTTTGGGCATATCATCACAGAAAATCATATGTCATAAGCCGCTGCACTGCCTGCAATGCGGAAATAGGGATGACTGCTGGGTCAGAAGGATTGTAGAACCGCCCATGGTAAGCACTAAGATGCGGGCGTTAATGACGCAAACCGATTATGATGGTGTGCTGCATAATTTTAGGAAAAATATAATTCAGGACTTGACTAACGTGAAGAAAAGAAAGAACCATAAGGCTTTGTCACAAATTCAACTCCATCTACATAATATTTTGCAGGAGAAAAACTTGTCTGTAAGTTGAAGAGATCTCTTTATAAATTGAGGCAATCTCCTAGAGAATGGTATACAGAGCCAAGTTATACCAGAATCGAGTACGAGAGATTAAGGTTGCGGTGTGTCGGCCGCTACAGTCTCGCGATCTGCCAGATTGGAGATGGATTTCTGCTGCAGCTGAGACAGACATGAATTCGATCAACTGCGTCACCCAGCAATCGGGTCGATGCGGGACATGGAGTATATGCTCCTGAGCTCAAATGCTCCCTCGTGAACAGTAAAATCAGAAAAAATAGTAAATAAATTAAAAAAACTCTGATTTTCTTTACGGTAAACTTTGACAAATGTTTTGCATGCTTGCAAAATTTCAGAAGAAATACCATTCATAGAAGTACTGACAAAAAAACAAAATCGATGTTCCAAAAATGCTAGTTTTGAACACATTTAGAGTGCAGATTTTTTTTCCGCCACGCCTTCCACAAATGTCATTTCGTGCTAAAATTTTGCAAGCGTAGAAAACAATTGTCAAAGCTTACCAAAAAAAATTTCAGGATTTTTTGAAATTTTACTATTTTTTTGATTTTAATGTTCATGCGGGTGCATTCGAGGTCAGGAGGAGAATAATACTTTCGGTCGACGCGTTAGATTTCTCGGCGGCCACTGAAGCTCTTTCTCCGCTGTACCCGGTGTTTCAAGTCCCGAGAATATTTCTGGCTGTGCCCTACGCATCGATCTGCTAGCCGCAAGTTGCTGCTGCTGATTTCTGTGTTCGTGGTTGCTGCTACTTCCAGCAGCGTACGCGTGGACGGTTGCTACCCTGTGCTCCACGACATCACTCAATGGCATCAACCGAAGCCAAGCAGTACTACTCTACATCTCACGTGAAGGACAAGGCTGATTTACTGGTCCAAATATTTTATTCCTCAACTACTCTATTTTAATTTGCTTCACAAATTTATCTATTAAGGAAAAATTCTACTTTCACTTGTACTACTTTGTGCATAGATTATCGATTCATGATATTCATGAAGTACGACATTCCGTTGTTGGAACGTAACACAAGGTTTACCCTATCACAAGTCAAGATGCGGGCGTTGTTGGCGCGCAAGCCGATTATGATGATACACTGGATAGTTTTAGGAAAAATAAAATTCAGAACTGGACTAATGAGGAGAAAAGAAAGGACCATCAGTAACACAGCTCGTGGTACATCAAGATCGTACCAAATTAAGAACACGGGAGAGAGAAAGATCAAACACATATCTATTGGTACATACCCTCAGCCCTGAGGGTGAACTACTCCCTCCTCGTCATGGAGACCGCCGAGATGATGAAGATGGCCTTCGGCGACGATTTCCCCCTTCGGCAGGGTGCCGGAACGGGTCCTGATTGGTTTTTCGTGGCTACAGAGGCTTGCGGCGGTGGAACTTCTCATCTAGGGTTCTTTCCAGGGGTTTTGGTATTTATAGGAATTTTTGGCGTCGGTCTCACGTCAAGGGGGTGTCCGAGGGGCCCACAAGCTGGGGGCGTGCCCTAGGGGGGTAGGAGCTCCCCTAGGCTTGTGGCCTCCTCGGTCACTTCCTGGCCCAGCTCCGGTGCTTCGGGGGTCTCTTTTGGTCCATAAAAAATCATCGTAAATTTACAGCCCATTCCAAAAACTTTTATTTCTACACAAAAAACGACACCACTATAGTTCTGCTGAAAACAACGTTAGTCTGGTTAGTTCTAATCAAATCATACCAAAACAATATAAAATTATTGTAAACATGGCATGCATACTTCATAAATTATAAATACGTTGGAGACGTATCAGTATTTCATATTCGTATTACGGCAAACATGATTTCATAATTGAATTACATAAGATAGCTTCAACACTCAGTTACACCATATAAGCATATAGCTAGCTACGCCATTACACAACAGCACCAAGTGTCACATGCAGCATCGGAAACCTTTGAAAAGTAGCATCATACACGGTAAATAGACATATGAATCTCATCTGGAAAACTACAGAAGCGGAAGGCAAATATTGAGCTTTAAGTGATGTTGAATGTCCTTGCAACTTTAGGCCAGTGGCTATGGATAATTGCCCGTCCAACCTTCATCGTCTTGAGGAAGACTTCAATATTGTACCGTGGGTGTTGAATAAATATCTTCCTCGCCTCTTGACCATGCATGTGGTTTGATAGGTAATCATCGATGAACTGCTTTGCAAAGGTCTAAAAACAAAGATATGCATAAATACTTGTTCTAAATTTTGAAATGGCACAAGGGGAAGAACAAGGTAAAAGAGTTAGTACCATCCTATAGTTGAATGATGTCTTCTTCATTGTGCAAACAAAGATCTTGTTGTTATTCATCATAATTTTTTTATCCTAACAATCTTTCTGAGTTTCTTGACTTGTCTGATGTTCATGGACATCTCATTTCCCCATATGTAAAATGGGTCAAACAGTGGGTCTAAACCCCCGACAGTAGGACCTACATGCGCAAGACCAAATTGTTAAGAACCTAAATATCAGAATGATTCCTGCAACTGCACAATAATGTGCTATTAGCCAAAGGACCATGCATGTGCAAACCTCGATGGTAAACCTCATTGCCTCCTAGTGTTTTCCTGCAACACATATAAGACCGATCTTGATCAGGTTATCTGAGAGTTGGCATACTATTAGTAGAATATGTTAATGAAAAATAGACAAATTGCAGATCCAACACATTAACTCAAGACGCATGGAGACAACATGCTAAACAATTTTTTTAGAATATGCACAAGCATTCATATCATATATTGATAGAAGAAGAGGCAAAGAAGATGGATACGACGGCAATCATAAGGATTAGCAACCACATCCACAAAAAACACCCACCATCCATACTATGGTACATGCTCGCCTAGACCAACCTCATACCAATGGCGACGAGGCAAATCACAGAGCAACCAAGCCGCTACAAACCAACGCCGAAGACCTGTACAACACTACCAAGACCCAAGGATAACTCAGACATTGCTAAACAACTTGGAAATAGAGCAATTGTATATGTTTCTCGTGTATTCAGTATAGTCAAGTTCGATTTATCTCTCACATGCATAACAATACATAATTGTACCCACAACAAATGAACATCAAATTTTAGAATTGAATCAAACAGTTAACTGGATAGCAGAAAAAATAAACAAAACAGTTAACTGAGCACCACATTGCAGAATAGAATAGATACTAGAAGATAAGACATTTAACAAAACCAAGAATGCTTGATCACTACTAGGAAATGTAGTAATTGTTGTACCAAACTGCTAACTGAACATTACATTTCAAAACATTAGATTGCATATTAACATTACAAAGGATAATTCATAAGAAGGCACTGGCGGTGGCCTCGAGAAAATACCATGAACTATATTTTAAAGTAGCCAACCGCGTCGCGGCATCGACGGTGGCCTAGAAGGCGAAGTGCTCCTCCAAGATCTGGCGGTCGGCATGCACGACATCCATCACGACCTCATCTGCGCGTGCGGCCACGATTTGCTTCTACACTGCCAGATGCTCCTGAGCTCCTCGCTATACCGCCTGCAAAATGGCTATGGGCGGCAGATGGTTTAGTGATTTGGGCGAAAGGTGTCGCACCGTCGGTCGGGGTATGTGGGATGGAGAAGGAGGAGGAGGATGTGGATGGGGTGTGGATTACCTGACTATATCAATGGGGCCGCGCAGCAAGAAGAAGGTTCGCCGACGAGGAGGAGGCGCTGCAAGTAAGCCATGAAGGTTTGAACTTGGAAAGGAAGGTGTAATAGAAATGTGGCTTTTGGTCGGGGGAGGGGCGGGGAGCTAGATATTTCCGCGGTTGCCAAATTTTTTTGCTCGGTTCCACGAGAAATTGACGCGAAGTGTGGTTGAAGCGCGGGAGGTGGACTGTAGAGGAAGAAGCTTCGGGCGTAAGTCATACAAGAGGGTGCGTCAAGATATTTCATATCGCATCGCATACGATTCTTGCTAGTAAACTATTTGTGGTGTACCTGATTTTTCATTCTGATTTGAAAGACAAAAATGGTGTTCCGAAGGGAAAGAATGTTGTTTGAATTGCTAGAACATTTATCAGCAGTGAACATGCAACTAGATGAGTGTCGTGTTAAAATTTGAAATTATTCAGGGTTCGTTTGGCATTTTTTTCTACATTAATCGAGTTTCTAGGCATTTAATGTGCATAATTTAAATTTGGACTACAAACACATGCTCCAGTGCATCGAAAATGAGTTGAAAAATCATATATGTGTTCTTGGGTGAATGTTTAGGTCCCATGCAAGAAATTTAAAGACACTAAAACTGTGCACTCTAGGAGGGCTCTCACATCATCAACGATTTTGGCTGTCGGATCACATGACACAATTATTTCTAGCCGTCCGATGAGCCCCTTCCACGCGCGTGGGTCGCTCATGCTCGCGGTCGCTACTCCGGAAACAAAATCGGAGCTCTCCTGTTCGATCCATAACGGAAGGGCACGATAGGGCCGCGTGTGCATCAACCAACTACGCTGCTCACTCCTCCTTCAGGGGATTAGATGATTTGCCCCAGAGTTGTTTCAACGACGAGTGGCCCCGGCCCCACCCGATAGCCGCTCCGAAGGGGTAAATTATCTAATGGGGAAGTAAAGTGGGCAAAAGATCTAATTTTCCCTCCTCCTTCCGCCCCAACACCGCACGAGGCACACCCCTCATGATCTAGGCCAAGGGAAAAACCTAGGTGCGCTGCCACCGTGGTTGCCGTCGGAGAGATAGAGAGAACCGATTCGCCTGAGAAGTGACTCAGTTCCCATGCTTGTCCCCTTCACTTCCTCTATCTCTCACTCGCATGCGATGTCGACGACGACGAGATGGAGATATTGGGTGCGAGCGGGGCTCTAGAATACGATGGAGGTGTGCCCGTTCCATCCCGTGGTCGATAGGGCGTGGCACTCCTGTCGCGCGGAAAGGGAGTCGAATTTGGAGTCCGGCTATGGCGAGGGCCATAGTGCATGGCAGAGAAGCTGGGACGATGGATTCACGAGAAACTCACGCAAACGCCTTCTTCAGTAGTTGCCTAGGTGGCCGACGCCGGCTCGACCTGCAACGAACTCCAGGTGCTCCTCGTCCTCGACGTCATGGGTGCAGCCGTATTGCACTTGTGCATGTACAGGCTGAGCCGCCCCTACATCTCAGCATCAAGGACACTCTAATGTCCAATCATAAGTGCTTCTGAATTTTGTCAGTGTGTGTTCGACTAAATGTTGAGCTAAATTTCTTCTTGGATGCCCGTGTCTTAATTCTTCAATTCATGATCTGCAAATCTACATACTATATTAACTTATTACTCGTGATTAGAGTGTTGTAAAAATCGTTCCTCCATACAGGATTAAGGAGCTCATGGCGGAGGACCACAGTGAGGGTGCAGTGTGGCTGCTATGGCTTCCATCTCGGCAAGGTTACTAAGAATCTCCCATGAGTTGGATTTCAGACTCAGTCCCTTAACCCCCATTCCCTCATACTTGTCTAAAAAATGATCATATGGTTCATTATGCTTAGCATCTATTCGCATAGAAAGATTTCAAATTTCATCCATGGTCCTTGAGCTGAGTAGAGGGGGCACTTGATTGTTTCAATAAGTTATTTACGCGGCATAGTTTCATTTTTTGTGTCCACTTGGATTCGTGAGGTTTGTGAATCTATCTACAGGAGATTGGAGTACTTTAGCGGGGACTGAAATTGACATTGTAAATCTTCAAATTATGTATATAACTGGTAAGAAGGAAATCAAATTGCCAAAGGATCATATTATTTATGGTACCATTACAGTCATCTGAATATCACATTTGTTGAATCCTAAGTTATTCCAAGCCATCTTGATTAGTGACATGTTCTTTTTTTAAGGTTATGTCATGTCTAGTTGGTTATCGAGCAAATCCAAATGATTTTACTTCCTGCAGTGTTGGATATATAGCAATGACTGCATGGGTTTTCTGCTGGTACTACAAAGCTTTCATGAAGGTCAATGCTCATGGAGGTGACGCCGGAGATCTTTTTATCCATGTTAATTTGATCCTACTTCGACCCGTTGCATACTAATGAACAACAAGCCAAGTAATATCGGTGCAAAAGATAACAAAATTAATGTGGTAGAAGATTATGTGTTGTTTCTAATTTCTCACCACTATGAGGCTCCCTTGGTTATAAATAACTTTACATAATAAGATTTCTTGATAATGTGAGGTTTAATGTGAAGATAATCAAGTTATGTGATTTATGTTCCAGAAATTGTTTGATCACCCCTTTAGCCTGATACATTATCTCGCTGAAGGTTCCTTCTATGCGTTCAACTAGAGTGACTATCCAGAATTCAAATAGCCAATGTTTTCACGGGTTGAATGCCACATTCTCTGTGGAAGGCATACAAATAGAACAACTGTATTTTTTAACTAAACTGAAGCAATGCCAACGATTATTTAACCACTTTAATGGAAGAAAACCACTGAATCAACTCAATACTCAAAGTAAAAAAAAATCATAACGAGCTTGCTATCTTTGAAATACATAATTTATATTTAAAATCCATTTATGTGCCCTGCAATAGCCTTTATTGGCATATGATCCTCCACCCTATCTTCTTGTCCTCTTAATCAAACACATTTATCTTAAGCAGGGATGGTGAGAGAGGAATTCAGTGGGGGCATTGGTCTCTGGGATAGTGGGGATAAATAGGGTAATGTAACTGTCCTTCTTAAAGTTGCTTACAAGTTTGTAGGTCAGCCCCATATCTTTGCATAAGTTTAATCCATGATCTCTAATAAGATTGGCCATATAAACTTATTTTCATGCTTACCACATAAATCTTCATTCATTAAACAACTCCTTTTGAACAAACTCAAACATAATATCTTGCATGAATCTTGCACAAGACGTACAACTTCAATGCACCTGTAATTTCAAATTGTCTTGTTGCTTCATGCCAGCACTGCCACTTTGATTAGTTTGGTAGAGTTACCCTTTGAACTCCAGTCATTCAGTATATGTTTACCAATATTATTACCGTCCAAAGTTAACGCAATATCAGTTTTCCAAAGTTTTCAATTTCTTCCCAATATATGCATTGGAACCAGTAGCCCATCTTCGCCTATTATATCTTTAATGCTTACAAACAACTACCATTTTACTGAAAAAGTAGATGGGCACGGCAACGTGAAGTACGAGCTCATCCTCAATTGCATCTCGGCATCACCCTATTTTTTGTGACATGGCAATGCAAAGATGTTGTGACAATTATTCTTTTTTACTTTTATCCTTTCCCCCCTGTTGGATCATAGTCTTGATTGCGCTGGCTGGATTCCTCCCAATTTGTTCACGTCAGCCAACAGTATATATTCGATCCGGTTGGACTTTTTTTAGGAAAATATTAGTGTGTATATGTCACGCCCAATATGCGATCCTATCCAAAAGGAACTCGAAGGTCCCACCAATGATAGACCCGCATATTGAAACGCTTTTGCAAGGTGGATATCATTACATCAACATTACATAATAGATGGGGATACACACAAAAGGCATACAATGCCACTCGAATACAACATCACAATACATAAAAGCATCATCCGGCTACGGATGAAACACAAACAGAAATTCAAACGACATCCACCCTGTTAGCCCAGGCTGCCGACCTGGAACCTATCCCCTGAACGAAGAAGAAGCCAAAGAAGAACTCCAAAACAAGCAAGCAAGCATCGCTCTCGTGTCATGATCATCGCATAACCTGTACCTGCAACTATTGTTGTAGTAATCTATGAGCCACGAGGACTCAGCAATCCCATTACCATGGGTATCAAGACTAGCAAAGCTTAAAGGGAAAGGAAGGGGTAAAGTGGTGAGGTTGCAGCAGCGACTAAGCATATATGGTGGCTAACATACACAAATAAGAGCGAGAAGAGAGCAAATGGAATGGTCGTGAAACTGGCAATGATCAAGAAGTGATCCTGAACTCCTACTTACGTCAAACATAACCCAAAGACCGTGTTCACTTCCCGGACTCCGCTGAAAAGAGACCATCACGGCTACACACGCGGTTGATGCGTTTTAATTCGTATCTGGTGTCAAGTTATCTACAACCGGACATTAACAAATTCCCATCTGCCTATAACCGCAGGCACGACTTTCGAAAGATTATACCCTGCAGGGGTGTCCCAACTTAGCCCATGATAAGCTCTCGCGATCAACGAAGGATATACCTTCTCCCAGGAAGACCCGATCAGACTCGGAATCCCGGTTTACAAGACATTTCGACAATGGTAAAACAAGACCAGCAAAGCTGTCCGATGCGCCAACAATCCCGATAGGAGCTGCACATATCTCATTCTCAGGGCAACACCGGATAAGCGAAGCGTACAGGTGCCGACGTAACCCAAGTTGCCAAGGGATGGTCCCGCACGGTGCTCTAGTTTGGACCAACACTTAGACAAGCATTGACCCCGGGGGGCTGTAATAAAGATGACCCTTGGGTTAATTACTCCCAAGGGAAATATAGGTGGTGGTGAGGCAAATGGTAAAACCAATGTTGGGCCTTGCTGGAGGAGTTTTATTCAAAGCGAACTGTCAAGGGGGTCCCATAAATCACCCGACCGCGTAAGGAACGCAAAATCCGGGAACATAACACCGGTATGACGGAAACTAGGGCGACAAGAGTGGAACAAAACACCAGGCATAAGGCCGAGCCTTCCACCCTTTACCAAATATATAGATGCATTAATAATATAAGAGATATTGTGATATCCCAACCAAAATCCTGTCCACCATGAAGCAATCTTCAACTTCACCTGCAACTAGCAACGCTACAAGAGGGCTGAGAAAAAGAGGTAACATAGCCAAACAACGGTTTTCTAGGAAGGGTGTCAAAGGTAGAGGTTCATGGCAATTTGGGAGGCTTGATGAGCAAAAGATAGGTAACGCAGCATAGCGATAGAACGAAGCAACTAGCATAGCAATGATAGTAATGAGATCCAGGGTAGCGGTCATCTTGCCTGAAATCCCACTAGGAAGAAGAACGAGTCCATGAAGAAGATGAAGCCACGAAGACGAACCAAGCGTAGACGAACGAATCCTCACGATCGCAACGAAACAGGAACTATCGAAAAAAAGCACACAACATAGTAAACACACCACACATGAACATGACATGATGCACAACAAGCATGATGCATGACAAAGCTACATGAAGCTACTCATGGCAAGAGATGATGCAAACAAGAGCAACACATCAAGGCAAGTTTAAATGAGGCCGGGAACAACATATAACAATTACGGTAAGTCCTCATATGCAAATTTCGAAATTGGTCCAGATCTGAATAAACATTATGTTCAAGTTGTTAAACAGCAAGTTAAGATGCACCAAGATGATCTACACGAGATTCTAGTCAAGTTACATATAAAGTTCATTTAGTTCGGGGCTACGGCCTAGAAGATATGAGCAAAACAAGTTAAACATGGCATTGATGCAAAATGCATACAAACATCAAGCAAACACCTCAAAACATGGATGCAACATGATAATATGGAACTACATGCAAAATCAAGCAAGTTTCATATAAAGCACACTCAAAACGGAGCAACGGTTCAACACATGCACTCTATACAAGTTTAAAGGACAAGCTGTCCAAAACAGCAACTAGGCATATTGCAAGCATCAAAACAACATGCTACAGCACCCAACATAATAACAAAAGGCATCGGCATGATGTACATGTAAAGCATAACAAAACATGAACACTGAGCTATTCCCAGAAATAACTAGAACATGCTCAAACACACATGGTAAGATTGCATATAGTAACAGTTCAGACTTTGTAGAAAATAACATCAGGTTGCAATGTTTAGCGCTATCAAACAACATGTTACAGGAACTTATCATGGAAAACAAAGGCATGACATGAATCTACTAATTGCATAGATCAAAAGTCCCTTACTGACCATGAGCCAAACAGGATAAGAAAATATGATGGCACCCATATAAACATGCCAAGTTATAATACAGATTCAAACATGGCAGAAACATAATTACGAAGGCATGTAGATGAGCTTGTACCACTCACCACAGAGCAATATATAGCATGGCAAGGGAACCAACAGTAAGAAGACATATTTATGAAGCTAAGCATGGCAATAGCAAGTTCATAGGGTGCATGGATTACTAGCAACAATCATGGCAACAACTGAACTTAATGTTAATAGGCTAACAACAACATTATGAAGCAACTTTAGAGCAAGATATGAACAAGCTATAGCAAGCTATAAATGCAACCATGGGCATGGATGGATAGAGCATGACATGTAGAACAAAACATATTTAGTGAACATCTCCAGATTATGCATAGAATGACTAGTAGCAGCAGGTTTACATAGCATCGCGAAATAACAGATTCAGCCTAGCAAAACAGCAACAGCAAGTACACTACTTAACAAGCTCGATTCACTCACCACAAGTCATTGCATGACAAGGTAAACATAGAATCATCAAGAAGACATGTTTATGAAACAAACCAAGGCAAGAACAAGTCCATAACATGCAAGGATCAACTACAACAACCTTGGCAAAATTGAATAACAAGTAAACAATCTGCGAGGAAACATTTTGAAGAAAAAGTAGAGCACGAAAATTACAAGCTAGACTAATCCATAATTGTAACCAGAGGCATGAATGGATAGAGAACAACCATATGTTCAAAACATCCTTACTGAAGTATCTCAAAATATGCATGGATCTCTCTGTAGCATCAAGTTTACATGGCATCACAATAACAGCAGAACATGGACTAAAATCAGCAATATCACGAAGCCTAGTTTGCATGCTTGTGCTAGTCACCACATTGATCACAAAAATAAATGGCATACACCACTGTAAATAAGACATGGCATAGTTCAAAACACATGTAGACATCAATCTCATAGGATGCACACATCAATCATGGCAAAAATAACAAATGAGCATGTTATAACAGTTTCAGCAGATTAACACCATGAAGCACTCTTGCAACGATGATTCAGGCATGAAGATGAGCTCAAATGAACATGATGCAATGGAATGAAATGATGTACTCGTTGAGGCGAACAATTTGACATATTACACGCACCAAACGGAGTTACGAATGCAGAGATACGGCGCGATGAACATAGCATGATTATGCAAAAATATTCCGGGACTTGGTCAAATCGGGGAAGGGGAAAAAGTCAACCTTGGCAGTTCAGATCTGGATCGGGCGGCACGGACTACGAGGTTTGCCGGAGTGGCTGCCGAAGAGGACGAGGAAGACGCTGGCGAGGCCGGGCCGGACCGGATCTGGCCGGATCCGGCCGGAGCTGGCGCGGACGGCGCGGAGGAGCGACGGGGTCGGCGGAGGCGAGGCTGGCAGGGGTGGCAGCGAGCGGAGGTGGCGGCGCTGGTCGCCGGAGTTGGCGCGACGACGGAGGAGCAACACGTCGGGAGGCGGGGAGGTGCCGGGGCAGCGAGGCGGAGAGGGCGCGAAGGCGCGGGCGAGGCGGAGAGGGATCCGGGCGGCGCGGGGAGAAGCGCGCCGGCGGGGAGCCGGACGCGGCGGCCGCGGCGGCGGGGGACGGGCGCAGCGGCGGCGGGGAGCGCGCGGGGGCGCGGGGCGGCATGCGCGGGCCCGGGCGGGCCTGCCCTGGGCCCCGCGGGCCGGCGGCGGCGGCTGGAGGCGGGGGGCCACGCGGCGCCCTCGGATTGGCCGCGGGCGGTGGCGGGGTGACGTGGCGTCCTCCGATTCGTCGGAGCGACGTGGCGGCGGCGGTGGACACGTCCGGTGTAGAGGCGGACATGTTCGGCGGCGGCGGGGAAGTTTGCTAGGGTTTCATCTGCGCGAAAAATCCGGGAGGGACACATATTTATAGGTAGAGGGAGCTAGGAGAGTCCAAATGAGGAGCGGTTTTTGGCCACGCGATCGTGATCGAACGGCCGAGAGCATGGAGGGGAGTTTGCTGGGTTTTGGGCCACTTTGGAGGGGTGTTGGGCTGCAAAGAGAAAGGGGGGTTTCGGGCTACGCGGTTAACCGTTGGAGTATCAAACGACCTCCAAATGGCACGAAACATGACAGGCGGTCTACCGGTGCTATACCCAGGCCGCTTGGCAAGACTCGGTCCATTCCGAGAACGTTTAACACCCGCTCACAACAAGAGACAAAAGGGGGAACGCCGGAGGACATAGGAGCGCCGGATTGCAAAACGGACAACGGGGAAAATGCTCGGATGCATGAGACGAACACGTATGCAAAATGAGATGCACATGATGACATGATAAATGCAACACACAAGCAAATGACATGGCAACTAAGGCGAATAACTGGCGGACACCTGGCGCATCGAATCCGGAGCGTTACAGTATAACCACTGGATCTTATTTTCTGATGCAGAAGCTGTTACTATAATGTTTCTCAATCTGATGTGTATTTGGCTTGATGAGTATGAGGCTAGGAGTTTGGACCAATTGCCAACATTACGGAGTAGCCTGCCTTGTTTATGGTGTTGAATCTATTGAATTTGAGACTATGATTTCTGAGTACGAAAAGGAATTAAAATTTGATTTCAGTTGTAATAATCGTGTGGTCCTTCCTTTCTTGCAGCTTTAATGAATGTAGTTTGGTTTTGTGGTGACATCTACAATATAAGCAGTTGAGCACTGATAGCATCGACACTACATGGGATGAAGGAAATTTTTATTGGCTTTGATAACTTGATACGTCTCCCAATGTATCTATAATTTTTGATTGTTCAATGCTGTTATGCTATCATTCTTGGATGTTTTACAACCATTTTAAAGTAACTTTATACCATTTTTTGGGACTAACCTATTGACATAGTGCCAAGTCCTAGTTGTTGTTTTCTGCTTCTTTTTACATCGCAGGAAATCAATATCAAACGGAGTCCAAATGCAACGAAACTTTTTGTGGATTTTTTTCTGGACTAGAAGACACCTGTTGGGCTGAGAAAGTACCCAGAGGGAGCTCCGAGGGGGGCACAACATACCAAGGTGCGCCTGGGGGCCCAGGCACGCCTAGGTGGGTTGTGCCCACCATGGCCCCTTCTCGCACCGCCTCTTTGATCTATAAATACCCCAATATTCCAGAAACCCTCGGGGAGTTGACGAAAATCAATTCCAGCCACCGCAAGTTCTAGAACCACCAGACCCAATCTAGACACCATCACGGAGGGGTTCATCATCCTCATTGGTGCCTCTCCGATGATGCGTGAGTAGTTCATTGTAGACCTATGGGTTCGTAGTTAGTAGCTAGATGGCTTGCTCTCTCTCTCTCTCTCTCTCTCTCTCTCTTTTGATTATCAATACAATGGTCTCTTGGAGATCTATTTGATGTAACCTCTTTTTGTGGTGTGTTTGTTGGGATTTGATGAACTTTGAGTTTATAATCAGATCTATGTTTTTATCCATGAAAGTTATTTGAGTCTTTTGATGTCTTATCACTAGTAGAAAAAGGCCCATTTGTCCTGGTTTATAAGGCCCATTTGTCCCGGTTTCCAAACCGGGACTAAAGGGTCGATACTAAAGCCCAATACCTTTAGTCCCGGTTCGCCCAGGATCCGGGACAGATGAGGCTCCACGTGGCCGTGCGGCTTGCCCAGGCAGGAGGGCCTTTTGTCCCGGTTGGTAGCACCAACTGGGACCAAAAGGTATCCACGCGTCAGCAATTCAGAAGTTGGGGTTTTTGTTTTTTTAAGGGGGGGCCTTTTGGGGGCTTTGTAGGGTTGATTTAGGGGTTTCATATATCGTGTTAGCTAGCTAATAGAGAGAAGTGTCCTCTCTTATCTCTGTGCTTGGTCGACGCTACGTACTATACCTATAGAGAGGACTCGACAAGCTAGCTAGCTAGTAAGAAAATGAAGGAAACCATTAAGTACAGAAGATCGTTATGAACATATATACAGAGAGAAGTGATCGACCTCTCCTTCTCCGAGAGATTGGTCAAACAACAAGTTCTTGTATATCTATCTGACACTACTGTCTACATATGTACAATATAAGATCTCTTACAATCCCCTAACATCTGAACTCAAGTTCCACATGGTATTGTCCGTCTTTATCGATGACGTGGTCAAGAAAGAATCCCACCAATTCCTCTTGAATTGCTCGTATGCGATCTTGTGGTAGGAGTTCATCCCGCATCTGAAACATCTAATTTGAAGAAGGGGGGTCAATACATATATATGAATGAAACTCAACACAAATGATGGTAATAAAATTAAATTGTAAATATTATTGCTTACGTACTTCATATTGTTTGTCAGAGTAGCCCTGCTCACAGGTCACGTGGCGGATGAACTCGTAAATGTAGTATCCATAGTAATTATTCCCAGGTTCCTGCCACAACCACTTTACAAGAAATAGAGGTCAATCAAAATGATAAGAAAGCATGCTAAATGGTATTGATGAAACTAGCTAGAATCAATGGGAGATGCACGGAACTAGCTAGTAGTACTTACTTTCGGGTGTTTAAACTGCAGCTCCGCCAGCAGTCCCGGAGCTTGTCCGGTGAAATTTTTCCAAATCCTGCCAGACAAAGAAAAAAATTACTTGATATCAGGAAATGAACAAAGTTCCCGATATGGTGCGATAATGATCGATTGAACTTACTTCTCGAGCATTTTAGTCATGGTCGCATACTCCTCGGGATCTTTTTGGCTCGAGTCTATGACGGTTACTAGTCCCTTCTCAAGCTTAATCTCTAGCAGAATAAAGTGGAAGCTGCACATGCATGCATAACTCATCAGTTACATTACTATAACCTCGAGTAATAAGGGAAACCGAATATGCACAAGACAGTAACACTCACTTGAATTCGTAAGGAAAGAGTATTGTATCTTTGTTTTGATTTCTAAGTAACGATCGTAGCAAGTTGGCCTCGGTTTGTTTGTCATCATGTTTAACATTCCATTCATCTATGAGATTTGTGTCAATGAACCCAATATCACCGATTTGTCTTTTCTTGCATTTGGCGATCTTCAATCTATATAATATAGTGAGGATAATTATATATACAAGCAATGAAAGAGCTGAGCTATATATAGAGACTTAATTACAAAACTAGTACTTACAAATAGTAGAAAGTGATGATTACTCTGTCGAGGTTCTTTTGATTGAAAAACTGGAAGAACTCCTCATATGGAATAGACAACAGATCAATTCCAATGAGGTTGTGCTCCTCTTTAACTCTCAGCGTCGAAGTATCCTTCCCAGACTTGCTTTAGATGTCCATGTACCAAACATGGAATCTTCGCATCATCGTTGTTAGAGGAGGATGACCAGGTTTGACGAGAGGCTTCCCGTGCCGGTATTTGAATACGTCCACCTCCATTGTATCAAAATGTGCATCGTCGGGCAGGTAATCCCCAGGATTGGTACCGAGAAACATCCACGGATGATTAGCAACGATATCGCTAGACACCTTAAGCGGGGGGCACGATTTCTTTGCTTGTTCGCCGAGCTGGGAAATTGTTTTCCCACTTCTTTGTTCTGCTAAACTTTGATCACTGCAAGTACTTCCCGACCGCTTCGCGTCCATATATGTCCTTTCAATAATGCGTTCATAGTTGGTTTGCGGTGGAGACGCTGGTGCTCGCTTCAGGGCATCCAAAGTGCCGCTTCACTTTCACCGGATCTAGTTTCTCCTCCGGAGGTGGATGTTTCTTAGCTCTTACCGCTTCAAAGAAGTTGTTCACTTGGCCTTGAACGACCTGCTTGTTTTCTTCCACAGTCATCTCGTATGGTCACTTCTCTACAGGCTTGAGAGATGGACCGAATCTGTATTGCCTCTCGCCTCTGGCTGTACTGCTAGATGCCGGAGCATGCAGAGCGGTTGCGACTGTCTTCTTTTGTTGATTACGAGGCGGAGAAGAAGGAGGCGGAGTGCTACGATGCACCGGAGTAGCCGGAGCGGCGGCGTCTGTCCTCCGCCGTTGCTTACGAGGCGGAGAAGGAGGAGGCGGGCTGCTAGGACGCGCCGGAGTAGACAGAGAAGGAGGCGGAGTACTGCCGCCCTCACGCGCCGGAGCAGGAGGCGGAGTGCCCTGATCACTCGCCGTAGGAGGAGGAGGCGTAGGATGCGGAGTGGCCAGCTGACTCACCGGAGGCGTGAAGTTTAGAAGCATGATGTGCTCCTTCCGCCATAGACATGGAGTCTTCAGAGCAAGACCCAGCTGAGTCTCCCCTTCACCTGTAGGGTGGTCAAGCTGGAGCTCCTCAAATCCCTTTGTTATTTCATCCACCATCACAATAGCATAGCCTTGTGGAATCAGAAGGCACTGAAAAGTTGCGTCGGGTGAAGGAGGGAACACATAGCCGACAACCGCCCTAACTTTGAGGTTCTGCCATTGCTTCATAAGCTGGCACTGGTGTGAATCCATGATAGCATCCACGGGGTAGCTAGGACCCGTGAAGTCAGGCTGCTGAACGAGCTCGGTGGAAGCCACGCCGCTTCTCCGCTGAGATGGCGGGGTAGCTTCTGGGGTAGCTTGGGCAGGATCTCGCTGGTTCTCAATAGCTTGTCGTTCCTCTAGCTTTCGTTCCCTTGCCTGAAGCTTCTGCAGTTCACTTAGCTCCACTTTCCTCCTCCTCTCTTGGGTTTTGTAACCGCCCACATTGGGAAACCCAACGTTCCACACAACGGAGCCTGGCGTGCCTCGTGTTCGTCCAGGGTGCTCAGGATCCCCGAGGGCCCGTGTGAGCTCGTTGTTCTCTCTGTTGGGAATGAACGTCCCTTCCTGCGCTGCCTTGATTGCTGCCTGAAGCTTCGTGATGGGTGTTGCAAGTTGCTCGTCCGTCCACATGCACTTCCCTATTTCAGGGTCCAAAGTTCCCCCAACCCCGAAGAACCAAGTCCTTGAACGGTTTGGCCAGATCAATGTCTCTGGTTCGACCCCTTTAGCAATCAGGTGTCTCTCAGCCTTGTCCCACAACGGCCGGGCTTTGAGGTAGCCACCTGACCCCGTGCGATGGTGATGCTCCTTCTTTGTAGCATTTATCTTGTTTGTCGCTGACATCTTCTTACTCTTCTCCGATGTCTTGCGGGCCAGAAATTTGGCCCAGTGATCTCTTATCTTCTCAAACCGGCTGGTGAATTCCGGAGTCTTGTTTTTGTCGACATACGTTGATTTCAACTCATTCTTCCACCCCCTAAATAGACCTGCCATTTTCTTGAGAGCATGAGTCTTGACCAATGGACCTATAAGTGGCTTATCCGGATCCTCCTTTGCTGGTAGGGTGAAATTTTCCTTCAGCACGGTCCAAAGATCATCTTTCTTTCTATCTTTGACATAAGAAACTTGAGGGTCTTCCTTCTTAGGCATATACCATTGGTGGATGCTGATCAGGATCATGTCCCTAACAAGAACCCCGCACTGAGTAGAAAATGCTTCCTTGGTCCGGAGGGGTTCAATCAGTTGGCCATCGCGCGCGATTTATGTGATTGTGAACCTTTCATCCTAGCGCAACTTTTTCTTTGGGCCGGAGGGCTATAAAAGAAGAAATAAGAGTTAATATATTGTGAGGCGGTGGGAGGGCAGCCACACCCTTCCCCTTGCGCAACCCCTCCCTCGTCCTCCAACACCTCCTCCTCCGTAGTGCTTGGCGAAGCCCTGCAGGAGAACCGCAAGCTCCACCACCACGCCGTCGTGCTACCGGAGCTCTCCCTCAACTTCTCCTCTCCTCTTGCTGGATCAAGAAGGACGAGACGTCCTCGGGCTGTACGTGTGTTAAACGTAGAGGTGCCGTCCGTTCGGCGCTAGATCGGATCTTCCGCGATTTGAATCGCCGCAAGTACGACTCCATCAACCGCGTTCTTGTAACACTTCCGCTTAGCGATCTTCAAGGGTATGAAGATGCACTCCCTCTCTCTCTCTCATTGCTAGTATCTCCTAGATTGAACCTGGTGACACGTAGCAAATTTTTGAATTATTACTACGTTCCCCAACAGTGGCATCATCAGCTAGGTCTATGCATAGATTCTATGCACGAGTAGAACACAAGTAGTTGTGGGCGATGATTTGTTCAATTTGCTTACATTACTAGTCTTTTCTTGATTTGGTGGCATTGTGGGATGAAGCGGTCCGGACAGACCTTACACGTACGCTTACATGAGACAGGTTCCACCGACTGACATGCACTTGATGCATAAGGTGGCTAGCGGGTGTCTGTCTCTCCCACTTTAGTCAAATCGGATTTGATGAAAAGGGTCCTTATGAAGGGTAAATAGCAATTGGCATATCACCGTTGTAGCTTTTGTGTAGGTAAGAAACGTTCTTGCTAGAAACCCATAGCAGCCAGTAAAACATGCAACAACAATTAGAGGACGTCTAACTTGTTTTTGCAGGGTATGCTATGTGATGTGATATGGCCAAAAGGATGTGATGAATGATATATGTGATGTATGAGATTGATCATGTTCTTGTAATAGGAATCACGACTTGCATGTCGATGAGTATGACAACCGACAGGAGCCATAGGAGTTGTCTTAACTTATTATATGACCTGTGTGTCAATGAAAACACCATGTAATTACTTTACGTATTCCTAACCATTAGCCATAGTAGTATAAGTAATAGTTGGCGAGAAAACTTCATGAAGAAACGATGATGGAGATCATGGTGTCATGCTGGTGACGATGGTGATCATGCCGCGCCTCGAAGATGAAGATCAAAGGCGCAAGATGATATTGGCAATATCGTGTCACTTTATGATTTGCATGTGATGTTTGTCATGTTTACATCTTATATTCTTAGAACGACGGTAGCATAAATAAGATGATCCCTCACTAATATTTCAAGAAAGGGTTCCCCCTAACTGTGCACCATTGCGAAGGTTCGATGTTTCGAAGCACCACGTAATGATCGGGTGTGATAGATTCTAACGTTTGCATACAATGGGTGTAAGCCAGATTTACACATGCAAAACACTTAGGTTGACTTGATGAGCCTAGCATGTACAGACATGGCCTCAGAACATGAGAGACCAAAAGGTCAAACATGAGTCGTATGGTAGATACGATCAACATGGAGATGTTCACCGTTGATGACTAAGTCCGTCTCACGTGATGATCGGACACGACCTAGTCGATTCGGATCATGTATCACTTAGATGACTAGACGGATGTCTATCCGAGTGGGAGTTCATTAAATAATTTGATTAGATGAACCTGATTATCATGAACATAGTCAAAAGGTCTTTGCAAATTATGTCATAGCTTACCCTTTAGTTCTACTATTTTAGATATGTTCCTAGAGAAAACTTTAGTTGAAAGTTGACAGTAATAATTATGTGGACTGGGTCCGTAAACTGAGGATTGTCCACATTGCTGCGCAGAAGGATTATGTCCTTAATGCACCGCTCGATGTGCTGAACCTCAAGCGTCGTCTGCGGATGTTGCGAACATCTCACATACATGTTTTGATGACTACGTGATAGTTCAGTGCGTAATGTTAAACATTTTAGAATTGAGGTGCCGAAGACATTTTCGAAACGTCGTGGAGCATATGAGATGTTCCAAGAGCTGAAATTGGGATTTCAGGCTCATGCCCATGTCAAGAGGTGTGACACCTCTGACAAGTTTCTTAGCCTGCAAACTAAGGGAGAAAAGCTCAATCGTTGATCATGTGCTCAGATTGTCTGAGTACTACAATCACTTGAATCGAGTGGGAGTTAATCTTCCAGATGAGATAGTGATCATTCTCCAAAGTCTCTGCCACCAAGCTACTAGAGCTTCGTGATGAACTATAACATATCAGGGATAGATATGATGATCCTTGAGCTATTCGCGACGTTTGACCCCACGAAAGTAGAAATCAAGTAGGAGCATCAATTGTTGATGGTTAGTAAAACCACTAGTTTCAAGAAGAGCAAGGGCAAGAAGGGATACTTCATGAAACGGTAAATCAGTTGTTGCTCTAGTGAAGAAACCCAAGGTTGAGCCCAAACCCGAGACTAAGTGCTTCTGTAATGAGGGGAACGGTCATTGAAGCATAACTACCCTAGATACTCTTGGTAGATGAGAAGGCTAGCAAGGTCGACAGAAGCATATTGGATATACATTATATTAATGTGTACTTTACTAGTACTCCTAGTAGCACCAGGGTATTAGATACCGGTTCGGTTGCTAAGTGTTAGTAACTTGAAATAAAAGCTACATAATAAACAGAGACTAGCTAAAGGTGAGATGACGATATGTGTTGGAAGTGTTCCCAAGGTTGATGTGATCAAACATCACACGCTCCATCTACCATAGGGATTGGTGTTAAACCTAAATAATTGTTATTTGGTGTTTGCGTTGAGCATAGACATGATTGGATTATGTTTATCGCAATACGGTTATTCATTTAAGGAGAATAATGGTTACTCTGTTTATTTGAATAATACCTTCAATGGTCTTGCACCTAAAATGAATGGTTTATTGAATCTCGATCTTAGTGATACACATATTCATGCCAAAAGATATAAGATAATAATGATAGTACCACCTACTTGTGGCACTGCCATTTGAGTCATATTGGTATAAAACACATGAAGAAGCTCCATGTTGATGGATCTTTGGACTCACTCGTTTTTGAAAAGTTTGAGACATGTGAACCATGTCTATTGGTGTATATGCATGAAGAAACTCCATGCAGATGGATCGTTTGGACTCAGTTTATTTTGAATCAGTTGAGACATGCAAATCATACCACATGGGCAAGATGACTGAATCACTTGAGAGATGGAATAAGAAAGCAACTTTTTGGAAGTAATACATTTTGATGTGTGCAGTCCAATGAGTGCCGAGGCACGCAGTGGATATCGTTATGTTTTTACTTCACAGATGATTTGAGTAGATGTTGAGTATATTTACTTGATGAAACAAAAGTCGGAATTATTGAAAGGTTCAAGTAATTTCAGAGTGAAGTTGAAGATCGTCGTGACAAGAGGATAAAATGTCTATGATATGATCATAGAGATGAATATCTGAGTTATGAGTTTGGTATACAATTAAGACATTGTGGAAATTGTTTCACAACTAATACCGCGTGGAACACCATAGTGTGATGGTGTGTCCAAACATCATAGATGCACCCTATTGGATATGGGGCATACCATGATGTTTGTTATCGAATTACCACTATCATTTATGGGTTAGGCATTAGAGACAACCGCTTTCACTTTAAATAGGGCACCACATAATTCCATTGAGATGACACCGTATGAACTATGGTTTAGAGAAACCTAAGCTGTCGTTTCTTAAAAGTTTGGGGCTGTGACGCTTATGTGGAAAAGTTTAAGGCTGATAAGCTCGATCACAAAGCGGATAAATGCATCTTCATAGGACACCCAAAACAGTTGGGGTATACCTCCTATCTCAGATCCGGAAGCAAAATTGATTGTTTCTAGAAACAGGTCCTTTCTCGAGGAAAAGTTTCTCTCGAAAGAAGTGAGTGGGAGGATGGTGGAGACTTGATGAGGTTATTGAACCATCACTTCAACCAGTGTGTAGCAGGGCACAGAAAGTTGTTCCTGTGGCACCTACACCAATTGAAGTGGAAGCTTATGATAGTGATCATGAAACTTCGGATCAAGTCACTACCAAACCTCATAGGTCGACAAGGACGCGTACTACTTCAGAGTGGCACAGCAATCCTGTCTTAGAAGTCATGTTGCTAGACAACAATGAACCTACGAGCTATGGAGAAGCGATGGTGGGCCCGGATTCCGACAAATGGATCGAGGCCATAAAATCCGACAGAGGATCCATGTATGAAAACAAAGTGCAGACTTTGTAAGAACTACTTAATGGTCGTAAGGCTGTTGGGTACAGATGGATTTTAAAAGGAAGACGGACAATGATGGTAAGTGTCACCATTAAGAAAACTCTACTTGTCGCTCAGATGTTTTCCGATAAGTTCAAGGAGTTGACTACGATGAGAGTTTCTCACTCGTAGCGATGCTAAGAGTCTGTTGGAATTATATTAGTAGTTACTGCATTATTTATGAAATCTTGCAGACAGGATGTCAAAACATTGTTTCCTCGATGATTTTCTTGAGGAAAGGTTGTATGTGATACAACCAGAAGGTTTTGTCAATCCTAAAAGATGCTAACAAGTATGCAAAGCTCCAGCAATCCTTCTAAGGACTGGAGTAAGCATCTCAGAGTTGGAATATATGCTTTGATGAGATGACCAAAGATTTTGGGTTTATACAAAGTTTATGAGAAACTTGTATTTCCAAAGAAGTGAGTGGGAGCACTATAGAATTTTTGATGAGTATATGTTGTTGACATATTGTTGATCGGAAATGATGTAGAGTTTCTAAAAAACATATAGGGTTGTTTGAAAGGTGTTTTTAATGGAAAATCAGGATTAAGCTACTTGAACATTGAGCATAAAGATCTATAAGGATAGATCAAAATCGCTTGATAGTACTTTCAAATGAATACATACCGTGACAATTTTGAAGGAGTTCAAAATAGATTGGAAAAGAAGGAGTTCTTGGCTGTGTTATAAGGTGAGAGTATTGAGTAAGACTCAGGACCTACCACGGCAGAAGAGAGAGAAAGGACGAAGGTTTTCCCCTATGCTTTGGGCATAGGTTCTATAGTATGACGTGCTGTGTACCACACCTGAAGTGTGCCTTGCCATCAGTCAGTCAAGGAGTACAAGAGTGATCTAGGGATGGATCACTGGACAACGGTCAAAGTAATCCTTAGTGGACTAAGGAATTTTTTCTCGATTATGGAGGTGGTAAAATAGTTCATCATAAAGGGTTACGTCGATGCAAACTTTGATGCTAATTTGGATGACTCTGAGTAGTAAACCGGATTCGTATAGTAGAGAAGTTATTTGGAATAGTTCAAAATTGCGCGTGGTAGCTGCATCTACAAGATGACATAGAGATTTGTAAAGCACACACGGATCTGAAAGGTTCAGACCCGTTGACTAATAACCTCTCTCGTAAGCATAACATGATCAAACCCTAGAACTCATTGAGTGTTAATCACATGGTGATGTGAACTAGATTATTGACTCTAGTAAACTCCTGGGTGTTAATCACATGGTGATGTGAACTAGATTATTGAGTCTAGTGCAAGTGGGAGACTTTTGGAAATATGCCCTAGAGGCAATAATAAAATGGTTATTATTATATTTCCTTGTTCATGATAATTGTCTATTGTTCATACTATAATTGTCTTAACTTGAAACCGTAATACATGTCTGAATACATAGACCACAACATGTCCCTAGTGAGACTCTAGTTGACTAGCTCGTTGATCATAGATGGTTATGGTTTCCTGACCATGGACATTGGATGTCATTGATAACGGGATCACATCATTAGGAAAATTATGTCATGGACAAGACCCAATCCTAAGCATAGCACAAGATTGCGTAGTTTGTTTGCTAGAGCTTTTCTAATGTCAAATATCTTTCCTTAGACCATGAGATTGTGCAACTCTCGGATATCGTAGGAATGCTTTGGGTGTATCAAGCGTCACAACATAACTGGGTGGTTATAAAGGTGCACTACCGGTATCTCCGAAAGTGTCTGTTGGGTTGGCACGAATCGAGACTGGGATTTGTCACTCCGTATGACGGAGAGGTATCTCCGGGCCCACTCGGTAATGCATCATCATAATGAGCTCAATGTGACTAATGAGTTAGCCATGGTATCATGCGTTACGGAATGAGTAAAGATACTTGCTGGTAACGAGATTGAACAAGGTATAGGGATACCGACGATCGAATCTCGGGCAAGTAACATACCGATGGACAAAGGGAATTGTATACATGATTGATTAAGTCCCCGACATCATGGTTCATCCAATGAGATCATCATGGAACATGTGGGAGCCAATATGTGTATCTAGATCCCGCTATTGGTTATTGGCCGGAGAGGTATCTCGGTCATGTCTGCATGGTTCCCGAACCCGTAGTGTTGGGGATATAACTATTGGCTATGACCCGCCTAGGAGACCGGGTTATACCTATGGCGATTCTTGAAATGAAGCCCATGGTGATATTGAAGATGGCGGTTCACAAGGAATGGCCCAAGGCCCAAGGGCGACTTAAGGCCCATAAGGGTAAACCGCCATATATGTAAGACTTGTATTGAAAGGCATGTATAGATAGTCACCGAGCCGGACATGTTGTTTATGAGCCGGCCGGGACTCTGTTAGCTGCTGGGGGTCGACATGTGTACATAAAGGGACGACCCAGCGGCAATTCAGGGCAAGAAACAACAGATCGAAAGCGAGGTCAAGCGGATTCGCTCCATGGTAATCGAGACATAAGAAATACCACCTCAAACTGGATTAGGCCTTGACCTTCACCGCAAGGGGCCAAACCAATATAAACTCCTGTGTCCTTTGTCTCGTTTAACCCCTTTAAGCTAACCTAGTTGCGATGGCCCTACGACTAAGTCCTTGCACAAGGACATCTGCCGTGACTATTCCATGACAGTTGGCGCCCACCATGGGGCTGGCGCATGGTGGTTTCGAGTTCTTGAAGGGCAGCTTCAAAGGGATCAAGGGATACGCTGTGGGCCAGATAACCAAGAGTCGCCATGACAGGCTCTACATCGACGATGCAGGCTGGGGCCTCGACGCCGGCTCAATTGAGTACGGGTACCGGGTCCCCTTCGGCAGAATCCACGTCTTCATCGGCAAGATCGGCGAGCCGGGCCCTGAGCCGGACATCTCACCGACATCATCGAGACGACTCAGCGTGCGAGACCCGCCTGAGCTCAGCCCGCCGTGAAACGTGCCTTCGTGGGATGCATCCATGGAGCGTAATTTGATGAAGGATCTATGTCTGGCGGTGAGACGACCATCTATTCTGATGGTGAGTCATCCACGGGCGAGACTACTTCATTGTATCAACTACAGGATGGCAGGCTCGGGGGCTGTTCTGATGGCTACAGTATTCCGGACCCCTATGAGCCGCCGAACAGGGTTGGGGTCTTCATGGCCAGTACACAACCTGGTTAGAATTCTTCAACGGCAGCGGCAATGATCTCCGGGTCAGCAGCGGCGGCGATGGCCGGGGCAGGAGGCCCTGTGCACCCGCCGGCTCGGGTTTTGATGGACTTAATGGATAAACTGTCAGATCTGTTGGCAGCAGAGGTCAAGCCAGCAAATCATGCTCAACATAATGCAGAAATTGCAAAGCTACGTGATGAGGTAGCACTAGCCAACGAAGACCTGGCGACAGAGGAAGTCAGTATAGCCACAGAGCGCGCCACCCTGGATGCTTAGGCTCAGTGGATTCAGGAAGATGCTTTCCGGCTTACGATGGATCAAAACGCTTCAAATGAAATCATGAGAAGGAGGCACAAGTCTCGTCTACCTCCGGTTTACGAGGCGAGAAACCTTTTTTGCACGCCTGGAGCAAGGACCATTAACCCGCCACAGACAAACCGGGGTGCGGCACCTGGGGCTGGAATGCCGGTTCAGCCACGCATAATGGAGCCACCTCGTTTGAATAATGTTTCGCCTCAGTATGTGCCAACACCACCAGGTCATTACTCTAACCCTTTGGATAACATGATTGCTGCGGCGAAATGACTGGCGTCTCTCCTAGTGGATGGCGACACTCCATCGGAGGTTGAAACACGAAGGGCTAGGGAGCTTCATCAAACTGCATTGGTGCTGCAGGATGCATATTCTTACAGTCGGGACAGGATTCATTCAACCCCTCGCCCAAGCCGGAGTTATAGCAGACACATGGACTCGCCGACCATTTCAAGCAATGAACAATGCTGTAAACAGCCGCGAGGGCATGACCCGGCGCGTGATGGAGCTCATGACTTGGTCGGTACAGACAGAGTGCATCAGGAGGCTGAATAGGCGGCTCAGCAGGCGGCTCACCAGCCCCTTCCGGTTTATCCAATGGCTTCACTAGAGGCAGACGTGACTTCTAGAACTATAGGTGTACCCTGTTTAGTGCCAGCTCTGCGTAATGAGAGTTTGCCCATGGATTTCAAAGGACCTCACAAGGTGCCTAACTACATAGCCGACTTACCCCCTGAGGCGTGGATTGAGAGTTATGAGATGGCCATGGAACTGTTGGAAGTCAGTGATGCCGCATGTGCTAAGTACTTCACCATGATGCTGGATGGGACGGCCTGTACTTGGTTAAAAGGGCTGCCAGCTAGTTCCATTGGGTCATGGGGGGAGCTGATGGCCCGGTTTATCCAGAACTTTAAGGATACATGCAAACAGCCCATGTTGATTGTGAATTTATCTGCTTGCGCCCAAGAGGAGGGTGAATCAACGACCCATTGGGTGCGCCGGGTCAAAGCTATCATACACTCATCCGATAACATGAATGCCGGTTCTGCAGTCTTAATGTTGGAGAAAAATTGCCGTCTTTTTGCCTTTTGAACAAAAGTTGCGGCAGCTCAAGCGCGATTGCAATGATATGGGGCAGCTGATGGTGGCTCTAATCAAATATGCCGACTCTGATAGTACCAAGGACCCCGAGTCTGATGATGACAAACCGGGAAAGGGAAAGAAGAATGGCAATGCCAAGGTTCCATAGCATAACCCGGTGAATCAGGGGGGCAATGGTAAGCGCAAGGCTGATGGTAACTCGGAGTTTTTGGCTAACACCAATGTATAGGGCAATAATCAGTGTCATAAGAGGAGGCCGCCTCCTCGGACCGGTGGATCAGGTCCTACTCTTGAACAATTGTTGAATGAGCCCTGTCCAAAGCATGGGACACAAGAGAAGCCAGTTACTCACCTTTGGAAAGATTGTTCAATTATGAGGGTTTTCCAAAATTCTAATTCATTTCACATCAACCATGGGTCGGGCGTCGTCTTAGGTTCCGGTGGCGGCGGTTCTCATGGCCCGGGCTATGGAGGTGGCGGTTCTAATTCCGTCTTCTAGGGCCACCAACACCATCAAGGTAACCAGGGTGGTTATAAGCAAGGTAATCAGGGTGGTCAGAATCAAGGTAATCAGGGTGGTTATAATCAACAATCCGGCCAGGGGGGTCAGCAGCAGCAGCAATCTGGATATCAAAGTCATCCAAAGCAGTTGAATTGTGGGAAGTATCATGTTTTCACCACATGTTTGTGCGAATGGGAGTAGAAGCTTCATAAGAGGGTTGTGAACTCCATTGAGCCGGCCGTTCCCCATTACTTGCGATGGTCCGAGCAGCCCATTATGTGGAGTCGAACGGATCACTCGCCCCGGCTCGATAACCCGGGTCACTTGGCTTTAGTGGTGGCGCCTCAAGTTGGTGGATACAAGTTCACTAAGGTATTCATGGATGGAGGTAGCAGCATTAATATCCTTTATTATGAAACTTTCCGTCGCATGGGGTTCACTGATAAAAATATTAAGACACCCAATACTATTTTCCATGGAGTGGTGCCTGGTAAGTTGGCATACCCTGTAGGCAAGATCGAGCTGGAAGTGGCCTTTGGATATGAGCATGATTCCAGGGCTGAGAAGTCAACCTTTGAAGTGGTCAAAATTAGGAGCCCGTACCACGCTCTGTTTGGACGACCGGCTTATGCCAAGTTCATGGAATGACCATGTTATGTTTATCTACAGCTCAAGATGTCGGGTTACAAAGGGCCCATCACAGTGCATGGGAGTTGGAAGATATCTCTGGAGTGTGAAGAAGGTGATGCTGGTTACGCTGAGTCTGTCTATGCAACAGAGGAATTGAAGTTTCATAAGGATAATATTGACCCGACGGATATGACATCTTTGAAAAAGCCAACTACAGAGCATGATCCGGTTTTGATGTTTAAGTCGGCGGATGATACTAAGCTAGTTAACTTTGTTCCTGGTGATTCATCCAAGCAGTTTAGTATCAGTGCTAATCTGGATCCTAAATAGGAAAGCGCACTCATCGAGTTCATCCTTGAGAAGCGGGACATCTTTGCATGGAAACCCTCTGACATGCCGCGTGTACCGAGGGAACTCGCTGAGCACACTCTCAATATTGATACGAAATTTAAGTCGGTCAAGCAATTGCTTCGTCGCTTCAATTAGGAGAGGCGTAAGGCCATTGGTGAAGAGGTGGCCCGGCTCTTGGCAGCTGGGTTCATTGTTGAAGTCTTTCATCCTGAGTGGTTGGCTAATCCGGTGCTAGTGCTTAAGAAGAATGGCACTTGGCGTATGTTCGGGATTACACGGACTTAAACAAGGCTTGTCCGACTGATCCTTTTGCTCTCCCCCGTATTGATCAAATCATTGATGCTACGACGGGTTGTGAGCGTTTGAGTTTTTTGGATGCTTATTCTGGTTATCATCAGATCAAGATGGCAGTTAAGGACCAGGAGAAGACAACTTTCATTACTCCCTTTGGAGCCTTCTACTATGTGTCTATGCCTTTTGGGCTCAAGAGTGCCCAGGCGACTTACCAGCGATGTGTGCAGAATTGTCTCCACAGTCAGATTGGGCATAATGTTCATGCTTATGTGGATGATATTATGGTGAAATCCAGAGAGAATGAAACTTTGATAAACGATTTGAGGGAGACCTTTGACAATCTCTGGGTCTAGAATATGATGCTTAACCCGGCCAAGTGCATCTTTGGTGTGCCAGCAGGCAAGCTTTTGGGGTTTCTGGTTTCTAATAGAGGCAGTGAGGCTAACCCGGAGAAGATCAAGGCCATTACCTCCTTGGCAAAGCCGGCGTGTATCCATGATGTTCAACGTCTGGCAGGTCATATTGCTGCCTTAAGCCGGTTGATAAGCCGGTTGGGTGAGAAGGCCATACCACTATATCAGATGATGAAGAAAACAGATGATTTTGTCTAGAGTGATGCGGCTAACGACGCATTTGAAGCTTTGAAAAAACAGCTCGCTGAGCCACCAGTCCTTGCTGCTCCCATTGACAAGGATCCATTGTTACTATATGTGGCTACTAACGCCCGGGCTGTCAGTGTGGCTACTGTGGTAGAATGGAAGGAGGCAGGCAAGGAGTATCCGGTTCAACGGCCGGTTTACTATATCAGTGAAGTGCTTGTTGAGTACAAGCAGAGATATCCACATTGGTAGAAGCTTGTTTATGGGGTGTTCATGGCCAGCTGGAAGCTTAAGCAATATTTTCTGGGTCATCCCATCACTGTGGTTAGTTCTGCTCTTTTAGGGTATATTATTCAAAACAGGGAAGCCACAGGGCGGGTCGCCAAGTGGGCCATTGAGCTTGGGCCTCATGGTTTGAAATATATGCCTCGCACGGCCATCAAGTCTCAAGCACTTATGGATTTTATCAATGATTGGACAGAGCCGCAGTTGCCTGAAGAGAAGCCAGATAATACATATTGGACTATTCACTTTCATGGGTCCAGGCAATTGGAGGGCTCGGGGGCTGGAGTTGTCTTAGCTTCCCCTCGAGGTGATAAATTTTGTTATGTCTTAAGGTTGATGTTTCCCTGTGTTGGAGATCATTGCAGAAAATAAAATTTTTCTACGCATCACCAAGATCAATCTATGGAGCAACTAGCAACGAGAGAGAGAGAGGAGTGCATCTTCATACCCTTGAAGACCGTGAGACGGAAGCGTTACAAGAACGTGGATGAGGGAGTCGTACTCGAAGCGATTCAGATCGCGGTGGACTCCGATCTTAGCACCGAACAACGACACCTCCACGTTCAACACACGTACAACCTGGTAACGTATCCTGCACCTTGATCCAGCAAGGAGGAGGGAGAGGTTGAGGAAGAGGAGCTCCAACAGCAGCACAACGTCGTGGTGGTGATGTAGAGGCAGTACTCCGGCAGGGCTTCACCAAGCTCTTACGGAGGAGGAGAGGTGTTGGGGAGGGGAGGGGCTGCGCCTTCTATGTGTTGCTGCAGCCCTCCCCTCACCCCTCTATTTATAGGAGGAGGGGGAAGGGGGCCGGCCCCCTCTAGATGAGATCTAGAGGGGGGCGGCGGTCAAGGGGGGGACTTGCCCCCCAAGCAAGGGGGGGGGCGCCCCCTTTAGGGTTCCCCCCAACCCTAGGCGCATGGGCCCAAGGGGGGATGCACCCAGCCCTCTAAGGGCTGGTTCCCTTCCCACTACGGCACACGAGGACCTCCGGGAGAGGTGGCCCCTCCGGTTGGACCCCCAGAGCCCATCCGGTGGCCCCGGTACAATACCGGTATGCCCGTGAACTATTTCGGTGACCGTATGACAACTTCCCATATATAAATCTTCACCTCCGGACCATTCCAAAACTCCTCCTGACGTCCGGGATCTCATTCGGGACTCTGAAAACATTCGGTAATCACATACAAGTCTTCCTAATAACCCTAGCGTCATTGAACCTGAAGTGTGTAGACCCTACAGGTTTGGGAATCACGCAGACATGACCGAGATAGCTCTCCGGCCAATAACCAACAATGGGATCTGGATACCCATGTTGGCTCCCACATGTTCCACGATGATTTCATCGGATGAACCACGATGTCGAGGATTCAAGTAATCCCGTATACAATTCCCTTTGTCAAACGGTACGTTACTTGCCCGAGATTCGATCGTCGGTATCCCAATACCTTGTTCCATCTCGTTACCGACAAGTCACTTTACTCATTACATAATGCATGATCCTGTGACTAACCACTTAGTCACATAGAGCTCATTATGATGATGCATTACCGAGTGGGCCCAGAGATACCTCTCCGTCATACGGAGTGACAAATCCCAATCTCGATTCGTGCCAACCCAACAGACACTTTCAGAGATACCTGTAGTGCACCTTTATAGTCACCCATTTACGTTGTGACATTTGGTACACCCAAAGCACTCCTACGGTATCCGGGAGTTACACAATCTCATGGTCTAAGGAACTGATACTTGACATTAGAAAAGCTTTAGCAAACGAACTACACAATCTTTTGCTATGCTTAGGATCGGGTCTTGTCCATCACATCATTCTCCTAATGATGTGGTCTCTTTATCAATGACATCCAATGTCCATAGTTAGGAAACCATGACTAAATGTTGATCAACGAGCTAGTCAACTAGAGGCTCACTAGGGACAAGTTGTGGTCTATGCATTCTCACATGTATCACTGTTTCCGGTCAATACAATTATAGCATGAATAATAGACAATTATCATGAACAAGGAAATATAATAATCATTTTATTATTGACTCTAGGGCATATTTCCAACAGTCTCACACTTGCACTAGAGTCAGTAATCTAGTTAGACTGTGATGAATCGAACACCCATGGTGTTCTGGTGTTGATCATGTTTTGCTCGCGGAAGAGGTTTAGTCAATGGATCTGCGACATTCAGATCCGTATGCACTTTGCAAATATCCATGTCTCCATCTTGAACATTTTCACGAATGGAGTTGAAGCGACGCTTGATGTGCCTGGTCTTCTTGTGAAACCTGGGCTCCTTGGCAAGGGCAATAGCTCCAGTGTTGTCACAGAAGAGAGTGATCGGCCCCGACGCATTGGGAATAACTCCTAGGTCGGTGATGAACTCCTTCATCCAGATTGCTTCATGCGCTACCTCCGAGGCTGCCATGTACTCCGCTTCACATGTACATCCTGCCACAATGCTCTGCTTGCTGCTGCACCAGCTTACTGCCCCACCATTCAAAATATACACATATCCGGTTTGTGACTTGGAGACATCCAGATCTGTGTTGAAGCTAGCATCAACACAACCTTTTACGATGAGCTCTTCGTCACCTCCATAAACGAGAAACATATCCTTAGTCCTTTTCAGGTACTTGAGGATATTCTTGACCGTTGTCCAGTGTTCCATGCTGGGATTACTTTGGTGCCTAGCTACCAAACTCACGGAAAGGTTTACATCAGGTCTGGTACACAGCATGGCATATATAAAAGACCCTATGGCCGAGGCATAGGGGATGACACTCATTGAGTAAGTCCCGGACTAGGGGGTGTCCGGATAGCCGGACTATCATCATCGGCCGGACTCCAAGACTATGAAGATACAAGATTGAAGACTTCGTCCCGTGTCCGGATGGGACTTTCCTTGGCGTGGAAGAAAAGCTTGGCGATACGAATATGTAGATCTCCTACCATTGTAACCGACTCTGTGTAACCCTAGCCCTCTCCGGTGTCTATATAAACCGGATGGCTTTAGTCCATAGGACGAACAACAATCATACCATAGGCTAGCTTTTAGGGTTTATCCTCTTTGATCTCGTGGTAGATCAACTCTTGTAACACTCATATCATCAATATCAATCAAGCATGACATAGGGTTTTACCTCCATCGAGAGGGCCCGAACCTGGGTAAAACATCGTGTCCCTCATCTCCTGTTACCATCCGCCTAGACGCACAGTTCGGGAGCCCCTACCCGAGATCCGCCGGTTTTGACACCGACATTAGTGCTTTCATTGAGAGTTCCTCTGTGCCGTCGCGATCAGGAAGGATGTCTTTTCCCGTTTTTAAAGACGGCGCCATTGTCATGGGAGCTTTGGCCGCCAGCCAAACTATCCGGCTAGGTGGTTTTCTTATGACCGCCTGTTCGGACACCGCTCCGACGGTGACCTCTCAGGTCATCAAAAGCGATCTTCACGTCAGCTCGGAATTCGCCGAGCAGTTAGATCCGATTGAACTCTCCTCTGTAAACGAGCTCTTGGATCGCATCGCCGCTCTGGGGGTCGCTACAGACCACGATCAGATTGGGCTTAAAACCGATCTGAGAGAAGTTAACTCTCCCAGGCTACCCACCACATTGTTGTGGTAGAGGAACAATGCGGCAACTCTTCTTCTATGTTGCGAACCAACTATGTCCGGATTCCTGATCCCTCCATGCCGGATTCCCGCGGAGGGACGGATGCCAATCAAATACTGAACTTAGAGTCAGGCATCGGACTAGATTGTTTGGAAAGCATCCAACAAACCAAGCTTCCAAATACGGAAGCTTCTTGGCCTTTGAGCCTCAGATCGGGCGGGGTTCCGAACTTAATAACGCCCGCCCACCCAATCATAAGCGATCTATATCAAATACGGCAAGAGCCCGATGAAACAGTACATCGTTACTGGGCCAGATTCCTCCTGGTTATGAACATGATAAAGGACTGCCGTGAAGAAAGCGCGATTTCAATTTTCTGCAACAATTGCACGGACAAGGGAATCATAAACGCCATCAGTCGTCGCAAAGTTACACGCTTCGCTGACCTAGCGACCATTGTACAAAAATACTATGCGATGGAGAGTTCCTGGAAAACCGAAACTAGGTTCTGGGACAATCCGGCCCTGAATACAACCCCAATGCGAAATAAAAGAGTGCGTCATACTCAAGCACCTGGGTTAAAAACCAAAAAGCAAAAACCCCCTAAAGGGTATGAAACCGTACTGGAGGGATGGCTCAACGGACCCTGCAAAATCCACAGTACGGAGGGCGCCACTCCAACACATAGCCTTCGAGCATGTTGGATACTACGGCAGGTGGCCAAAAGTGGCGAAGGCTTTTTAGCCCCGGACAACCAGCCCAGCAGTACCAGTACGGTATTAACAGTCTTCGAGACTTTCGCATCAAATAACATGCGGAAACGAACAATCCGCAGCCTCGCCGATGTCTACCAAGTAGCAACAGCAAATCCATGGAGCGACACAGCTATCACCTTCAATGCCAGTGACGAACCTAAATTCCGAACAGCTAGAGCACCAGCCGCATTGGTCCTCAGTCCGATAGTGGACGGCTTTCGTCTTACCAAGGTACTCATGGATGGCGGCAGCGGATTAAACCTCATCTACGAAGAAACCCTTCAAAAAATGGAAATTGACTGGAGCCGCATTGAGCGAAGCAGCACAACCTTCAGGGGAATAATCCCTAGTCGAGAAGTACGCTGCACAGGAAAAATCACGCTAGATGTAGTGTTCGGCTCGCCGGACAACTACAGGTCCGAAGAGGTCACATTCCAAGTGGCCCCATTCGCAGCGGATATCACGCCTTGTTAGGGCGAGAGGCATTCACAATCTTCCAAGCTATACCCCATTACGGGTACATGAAGCTCAAAATGCCCGGACCCAATGGAATAATCACTCTTGCCAGTGATCCAGATACAGCACTCCGCGCTGAAAATAAGACAGCCGCACTGGCCCTAGAGGCATTATCCGAAGCCTTAGCGGCAGAGGAACTAACTGCGCTGCGCTCCACGGTGGATAGGGACGATGTGATACTCGATAAGAGGTCCAAGTCCACCTCTTTTAAACCAGCAGACGAAATAGTCAAATTCCAGGTCCATCCAACGGACCCCACAAAGACGGCCTCCATTGGGGCACAATTAAATCCTGATGTAGAAGCCGCACTACGAGAATTCCTTCGGGAAAATTGGGACATTTTCGCCTGGCACCCTTCAGACATGCCAGGAATCCCACGCAGGCTGGCAGAGCACAGCCTAAATATCCTAAAAGGATTCAAGCCAGTCAAACAGGCTCTTCGGCGATTTTCCGAACCCAAAAGACAGGCAATGGGAGAGGAGCTAGCCAAACTCTTAGAAGCCGGATTCATCAGAGATATCAAACATCCGGACTGGCTAGCCAACCTGGTAATGGTACCAAAAAAGGACAAATCCTGGCGCCTTTGTGTCGATTTCAAAGACCTTAACAAGGCCTGTCCAAAGGACCCCTTCCCTCTCCCTCGCATCGACCAAATCATCGATGCTACCGCAGGGCACGATTCATTGTGCTTCCTCGACGCATACTCCGGATACCATCAAATCAAGATGGCGGAAAAAGACCAGGCCGCAACGGCATTTATTACTCCATATGGACCATTCTGCTTCAACACAATGCCCTTCGGACTCAAAAACGCCGGCGCAACATATCAGCGCATGATTCAGACATGTCTGGCCACCCAGATAGGCAAAACAGTCGAGGCATACGTAGACGATGTGGTCGTCAAGACCAAACACGTCGAAACTCTAGTAGACGACTTGAGGGTGACATTCGACAACCTCCGAGCATATGACATTAAGCTCAACCCGGAAAAATGTGTTTTCGGCGTACCAGCCGGAAAGCTCTTGGGCTTCATTGTATCCGGTAGAGGAATTGAAGCAAACCCAGCCAAGATCCGAGCTCTGTCACAATTGGATATCCCAAAAGACCTCAAGCAAATACAAAAACTAACCGGATGCGTGGCGGCTCTAAGCCGCTTCATCTCCCGTTTGGGAGAAAAGGCACTGCCCCTCTATCGCCTCCTCCGGCGCACCGAACATTTCGAATGGACGGATGCTGCCACGGCCGGACTCGAAGAAATTAAAGCCGTATTGGCAACAAATCCGGTCCTGGCCGCGCCCAACCTGGGCGAACCAATGCTATTATATATCGCAGCAACACATCAAGTTGTCAGCGCGGTACTCGTCGTCGAACGAGAAACAGAAGGGCACAAATTCCCTCTTCAAAAACCAGTGTACTACGTATCCACTGTCTTAACTCCATGCAAGTCCCGGTACCCAAATTATCAAAAGATAGCGTATGCGGTGTTCATGGCATCCCGGAAGCTGCGACACTACTTTCAAGAGTGTTCCATAACGGTGGCCTCCGAAGTACCTCTCAACGATATTATAAACAATCGCGATGCGACGGGCAGGATTGCAAAATGGGCCATCGAGCTCTTACCATTTGACATAACCTACAAACCACGGCGAGCTATAAAGTCGCAAGTCCTGGCTGACTTCATCGCCGAATGGACCGAAGCCGAACTCCCTAAAGAGTACGGCGCATACTCCAATTGGATCATGCATTTCGACGGCTCCAAAATGTTGGCGGGCTTGGGGGCTGGCGTCGTCTTGACGTCCCCAACCGGAGACACAGTCCAATACGTACTTCAAATAATGTACATGGACTCCAACAATGCAGCCGAATACGAGGCCCTTCTACATGGCCTCCGGATGGCAATCTCCATGGGTATTCAACGCCTAGAGGTGCGCGGGGATTCAAACCTCGCAATATCCAAAATAAATGGAGACTTTGACGCCAAGGATCCGAAAATGGCAGCCTACCGTAACGCTGTGCTAAAAATGTCAGCCCGGTTCGAGGGACTCGAATTCCACCATGTAGCCCGGGATAATAACCAGGCAGCAGACGCGCTGGCACATATTGGCGCAAAACGCGACGCCGTCCCTCCAAACATCTTCCTGGAACGGCTCTTTAAGCCATCCGTATTATGGGAAGGGGAGTCCGGAAATAACAACCCGGAACCAATTGCACCACCCGACACAGAACATTCTGACACAATCGGTGGCTCAGCCAATGAAATAACACCTTCAGCCCACGAAATAATGGCAGTAATTGCCCCGTGGACGGAACCATTCCTAGCCTACCTAATCAGGCAGGAACTTCCCGAAGACCAAAATGAGGCCCGCTGCATAGTTCGGCGATCTAAAGCCTACAAGGTCCATGAGGGAGAACTTTATAAGAAAAGCACAACCGGAGTCCTTCAAAGGTGTATCTCCGAAGAGGAAGGGCGAAATCTCCTGGCTGAAATTCACGCCGGACTCGGCGGGCACCACGCTGCAGCCCGGGCCCTTGTAGGCAAGGCCTTCCGTACAGGATTTTATTGGCCGACAGCCCGGGCAGATGCTCAGGACTTAGTCCAACGATGCGTTGGTTGCCAGCTCTTTGCTAATCAGAGCCACATGCCACCCACCGCCCTCAAAACTATACCCATCACTTGGCCGTTCGCGGTCTGGGGGCTTGACATGGTTGGACCCCTTAAAGGGGGAACCCACAAGCACAAATACTTATTGGTCATGGTGGACAAATTCACCAAATGGATAGAGGCCAAGCCGGTTAAAACGGCAGAATCCGGACCTGTGATAGACTTCATATCCGGGGTAGTACACCGTTTTGGCGTCCCCCACAGCATCATCACTGATAACGGCACGAATTTCACGGCCGACGAGGTTAAACTCTGGTGCAAAAACATGGGCATCAAGCTCGACTACGCTTCAGTCTACCACCCTCAAACTAACGGTCAAGTGGAACGAGCAAATGGTCTAATCATGAGCGGCATCAAACCCAGATTAGTGCGGTCCCTCACGGAATCTAACACGCACTGGGTAGAGGAGCTCGACTCCGTACTCTGGGGGCTGCGGACCACGCCAAACCGCACAACCGGATTCACACCATTTTTTATGGTATACGGCGCTGAGGCAGTTTTGCCCTGCGACATAATTCATGACTCACCTCGCGTGCGCATGTACGAGGAAAGAGAAGCCGAGTTAGATCGGCAGGACAGTTTGGACGCTTTAGAGGAGGAGCGCGACGTGGCAAAATCCCGTTCCGCATTCTATCAACAGCAGGCTCGAAGATATCAAAGCAGAGAAGTACGGGCCAAAACTTACAACGTTGGCGAGCTAGTTCTACGCCTGCCGGACAAGAAAAAGGACAAACTTAAGCCCAAATGGGAAGGTCCCTTCATCATCGACCAAGTCCTTACCGGCGGTGCATACCGTCTACGCAACGCATCTGACAACCGACTCGAGCCAAACCCATGGAACGCAGCCCGTCTCCGAAGATTTTACGCCTAGCGCCGGACTCAGGGTTCGTCTCCTTCCTCCGTCCACCTTTCATATTTTTTCGCTGTCTTTGTTTTCCCTCCTTTCTCCTCCCCTTCTTCAGCACAAACCTCTTGAGGGCTGATCTGCGCTTTGTTCGCACTTACTCGATGTGCTACTCGCACTCGTTATACCTGGGGGCTTCTTTAACAGAAGCTTATTTATATGGGCTTCATGCCCAACACATGTGTCACACTTCCGCATGTACCTTTTGATCACCATTGTATGCATCGATATGACTTAAGTTTTGGCCAAGCCGGGTTGCCTGGCTCCTGTGCTTACCCCTACGTTCCCGATTGTTCGGCTAGGAGGTAAAGGGAGCACCTCTGCGATTGTTACTGCCGGGTCAGCCGGATGTGTACCTCAGACTGGGTGAAGCCGAAGGCTAGCGTTCTTAAGGGAATATTCGGTCGGTGACCTGAAAGATGATTTATTACTTACTTATTTATCTGCCCCCAGATGCTTTTTCTGCTATTTTCGCAGTCCGGACATGCACTTTAGGGCATGCCTCCCAGGGAAAGGAACCCTTAACGGAACTATTCTCCCTGGAAGATGTTTCTTACTAACCATGTAATATAACATAGCTAGTTGGGCACTTGTCTGATAAAGCAATTATGACCCCTACGCCTTGTCTCCATGCATGCCCCGGTTCTTTTATAACCGTAAGGGTATTCGGACACACTCCGGACTGTTGGGTCCCGAGGTTGAAGCGAAAAGGTCCGCAAAGGCAAACGATCTACAATCCGGCTAGAAGGCATTTTACATGTCATTTTTAAATTACATCGTCAAACTGACTGATTGTACTCCTCTTCAATCCCATCTAACAGGCTGTCTAATTTACAGTCCTGTTGGGAATATTTCGCGGCCAACTCTACTTGGCCGTACATCAGGCTCACAGGGATCTCCTTCCCATCGGGCCCCGCAGGTCCGACCTCGGCCATGTGGTTTGGGTCAGCCTTCGGGTACCGCGTCTTCACCATGGCCCAGGCCTCCCTGGCGCCTTGACGGCAGGCCGATATCTTCCACAGACGGAGCCGCCGCCGTACTCCCTGAAGCTTCTCAGCAAGCCCTCCAAGACCCTCGGGTAGGGAGACGGAAGGCCATAAGGCCTGAACGACGCCGCTCATCGCCTGCCGAACACGTTCGTGCAGTTGCAGCAGCTCGGGAAGAGGGTCTCCCGTGGAACCAGGCATCTCCTCCGCCGGACGACCCGTGAGCACACCTACAGACATATTTCTGTCAATCGACTTCCTCTCCGAACTCTTCTTTTCAAAAGAGTTTGCTCAAGCACTTACTATAAATGCCGCGACGAAGCCGCCAATTCTCCTTTACGAAATTCGACAGCTGGACCCGAACATCTTTTAGTTCTTCGCCCAGCTGGGTGTTGGCATCTTGGAGTTTGTTCCTCTCCTGCTGCACCCTCATAAGCACCCTCTCGCCGGCCTTCACCTGGCGCAGCAGCTGTTGCTTGTCCGGATCTAGTCCGGCACCCTCTGCAATACTATTGTCAGACTATACACACACGCCGCACTTCACAAACTACTTCTCTTTTCAAAATATGAATTACCAGAGGGGGTCTCCGTGGCTCCCCCGGCAGCGGCTAGTGCGGCCTCAAGTTGGGCCTTGCACTCTTGAAGCTCCTGAGACAGGTGGGTATTCTTCTCAGTAAGATCCTGCGTAACAAATGATCCTTAAATCAGTTAGTTTAACTATTTTAAGTCTCGGGGGCTACTGGCATATATAGCCATTAAAATTCCTTACCCGTATGTCCTTTACATACTGCTCCGTGGCTTTGGTTAAACCATCTTGAGCAGCACGGAGGTGCGCGTCTCCCGCATTAAAGGCATTTAACGCCTCAGGGGAGAAACACGCGTCACGAAGAACTGTCCGACGGCGCCTATGATTCATGGCGCTCTCCACTTCAGACCTCGTGGCGGACAACCTGTCAGCATCCTCCGTTGGAGGAGCGTCCGGCTCGCGCCTTGCGCTTGCTTCCCTTTCCGGACCAGGCATTGGAGCCTGGCTGGCGGAGGCTTGGTGGGCACCCTCTCCGGACTCAGTCCGGCGTGCACTTTTTCTCCTGGAAGAATCATGAGCATTAATATGCCTCCTAGGAGTCTTTCCCTTAAAGGACAATGGTGCATCATACCTTTGCGGCGATGTTTTGATTCGCGCCGCACTCCTCTTCCGCCTGCTAGGCCGCACTGACCTCGGTTGGTCAGTCGCCGCGGGCTCGGCTTCCTGCCGTGAAGGCACCTCCTGCCAAGCACCATTGGTGCACGGTGGTCAGAAATAAGCATTAAAAACGTAACGTTGTCAGGACTTCGGTCGTACTCACCTGGGAAGCCGGACACAAACCGGGGTAGTCAGCCGTAATGGCTACTAGAGCATTATCTATGCTGAGCTGGTGGAACACCCCGTCAATCAAATCCACCTTAATGTCCGGATCCTCTTCGGAGGCCGGATCAAGGGATCTTCCCGGATCCTCAGGTTGTGGAGTCGGGCTCTTTATGCCCTCCACATCCCGGCGCAGTTCCTGCGCCGAAACCATAAGGTAAGACACTTATATTTGAAAGCGTGGATCAGATATTTAAGCGTCCGCTTACCCAGCTTCGAGGGTTATTCATGGAGAATCCATTCAATGGACTCGTGCGGAGGAAGTCCTCCTCCTCCCCCTTGTACAAGCCAGACAGGATCTTCACTAGATCGGCGGCCGGTCCCGGTCCCGTGCGGCCATGACGGGTGGCGTCATTCTCCCCGTTAAAATCCCACATGGGGTGGCCCCTATATTGGAAGCGGCTGCACCCCTCGCATAATGCATGTGGCCATGACTCCAATCATGGTCAGTCCGGAATGGGCTAGTAGCCGTATCCGACCCATCAGATAGTGGACGCTCCTATCCTCCTCCCGTTGAGGGCTCCGCGGGCGCCAACTCAGGCGTTTCTTTAGAGGAGCGTTGCTAAACTCTGGGGGGCCGATCCGAACTGGATCCGGCAGCGGGGCGTCTTCCATATAGAACCACTCCGAAGGCCAGTCTTCGGACGCCTTCTTCGGAGTTCCGGATAGATATCCGGTCCCGGCGATGCGCCATATTTCGGCTCCGCCCACTTGATATATCGACCCCTTGTGAGAACGGGGTACGAGGCAAAACAGCCTCTTCCACAGCGCAAAATGGGGCTCGATGCCCAAGAACAGCTCGCAAAGAGCTACAAAGCCCGCGATGTGCAAAATAGAGGCAGTCGTGAGGTGGTGAAGTTGGAGTCCATAGAACTCCAGGAGCCCCCGGAGAAACCGATGTACAGCAAATCCGAGTCCCCTTATCAAGTAGGGGACGAAGCATACCCTCTCTCCTTTGGAGGGATTGGGGACGCTCTCCGCCTGCTTCCCGCCCTTGTAGGTGGCCAGTCCGGCTCGAACCGGAACCATAAAGGCCGGGGGAAGATATCCCTCTATTTGGAGAGCCACTAACTCGCTATGCGGGACTGAGCATCTGCTCCAATCTCCTGGCTTAGGACTGGGAGCGCGAGAAGAGGAGCCACGTTGACTGTCCATGTTGGAATGGATATTTTGTCAGGTGCACCTCGATGAGTACTTGCGGAAGGAGGGTGGTGTGATTTGGATCTGGATCCACGCCTCTCTTATAGGCAGCTTATCCGCGCAGCTAGGGGGAAAACGTAAGAATACCCTGGCCTTTCGCATTCGTACGACACGTGGAAGAAGGCCATTATTGGACGTAGAAGCCAAAGAGCGCAACATTTATGAAGCAACCGGACACTATCCGGCAAACACATGGAGCACGAAGGAGAACCCGCCTTGCAAACGCCGAAGACAACATATGCGCCGGACTCATCGTCATTGAAGCCTGGTTCGGGGGCTACTGAGGGAGTCCTGGACTAGGGGGTGTCCGGATAGCCGGACTATCATCATCGGCCGGACTCCAAGACTATGAAGATACAAGATTGAAGAGTTCGTCCCGTGTCCGGATGGGACTTTCCTTTGCGTGGAAGACAAGCTTGGCGATACGGATATGTAGATCTCCTACCATTGTAACCGACTCTGTGTAACCCTAGCCCTCTCCGGTGTCTATATAAACCGGATGGCTTTAGTCCATAGGACGAACAACAATCATACCATAGGCTAGCTTCTAGGGTTTATCCTCTTTGATCTCGTGGTAGATCTACTCTTGTAACACACATCATCAATATTAATCAAGCAGGACATAGGGTTTTACCTCCATCAAGAGGGCCCGAACCTGGGTAAAACATCGTGTTCCTCGTCTCCTGTTACCATCCGCCTAGACGCACAGTTCGGGACCCCCTACCCGAGATCCGCCGGTTTTGACACCGACACTCATCTTTTCTTTATCTTCTACCGTGGTTAGGGATTGAGCCGAGCTCAATTTCACATCTTGCAACACAGGCAAGAACCCCTTTTTGGACTGATCCATATTGAACTTCTTCCATATCTTAGCAAGGTATGTGCTTTGTGAAAGACCTATGAGGCGTCTCGATCTATCTCTATAGATCTTGATGCCTAATATATAAGCATCTTCTCCAAGGTCCTTCATTGAAAAACACTTATTCAAGTAGGCCTTTATGCTGTCAAAAAGTTTTATATCATTTCCCATCAAAAGTATGTCACCCACATATAATATGAGAAATCCTACAGAGCTCACACTAACTTTCTTGTAAACGCAGGCTTCTCCATAAGTCTGCATAAACCCAAACACTTTGATCATCTCATCAAAGCGAATTTTCCAACTCCGAGATGATTTCACCAGCCCATAAATGGATCGCTGGAGCTTGCAAACCTTGTTAGCATTCTTAGGATCGACAAAACCTTCCGCTGCATCATATACAACTCTTCCTTAAGATAGCCGTTAAGGAATGCCGTTTTGACGTCTATTTGCCATATCTCATAATCATAGTATGCGGCAATTGCTAACATGATTCGGACGGACTTCAGCTTTGCTACAGGAGAGAAAGTCTCATCGTAGTCAACTCCTTGAACTTGCCGATAACGCTTAGCGACAAGTAGAGCTTTATAGATGGTAACATTACCATCCACGCCCGTCTTCTTCTTAAAGACCCATTTCTATCGCTCGCCGATCATCGGGCAAGTCTGTCAAAGTCCATCTTTGTTTACATACATGGATCCTATCTCGGATTGCATGGCTTCAAGCCATTTGTTGGAATCTAGGCCCGCAATCGCTTCTTCATAGTTTGAAGGTTCACCATTGTCTAACAACATGATTTCCAGGACAAGGTTGCCATACCACTCTGGTGTGGAACATGTCCTTGTGGACCTGCGAAGTTCAGCAGTAACTTGATCCGAAGTACCTTGATCATCATCATTAACTTCCTCTCTAGTCGGTGCAGGCACCACAAGAACATCTTCCTGAGTTGCGCTACTTACCGGTTCAAGAGGTAGTACTTCATCAAGTTCCACTTTCCTCCCAGTTACTTCTTTCGAGAGAAACTCTTTCTCCAGAAAGGACTCATTCTTGGCAACGAAAATCTTGCCTTCGGATCTGAGGTAGAAGGTATACCCAATGGTTTCCTTAGGGTATCCTATTCAGATGCATTTTTCGACTTGGGTTCGAGCTTTTCAGGTTGAAGTTTCTTGACATAAGCATCGCATCCCCAAACTTTTAGAAACGACAACTTAGGTTTCTTTCCAAACCATAATTCATATGGTGTCGTCTCAACGGATTTATATAGTGCCCTATTTAAAGTGAATGTAGCTGTCTCTAAAGCGTATCCCCAAAATGATAGCGTTAATCGGTAAGAGACATCATAGACCGCACCATATCCAATAGAGTGTGATTACGATGTTCGGACACACCGTTACGCTGAGGTGTTCCAGGTGACGTGAGTTGTAAAACAATTCCACATTTCCTTAAGTGCGTACCAAACTCGTGACTTAAATATTCTCCCCTATGATCTGATCGTAAGAACTTTATTTTTCTGTCACGTTTATTCTCTACCTCATTCTGAAATTCCTTGAACTTTTCAAAGGTCTCAGACTTGTGTTTCATCAAGTAGACATACCCATATCCACTTAAGTCATCAGTGAGGGTGAGAACATAACGATAGCCACCGTGAGCCTCAACTCTCATTGGACCGCACACATCAGTATGTATAATTTCCAATAAGTTGGTTGCTTGCTCAATTGTTCCGGAGAACGGAGTCTTGGTCATTTTTCCCATGAGGCATGGTTCACACGTGTCAAATGATTCGAAATCAAGAGACTCCAAAAGTCCATCTGTATGGAGCTTCTTCATGCGTTTGACACCAATGTGACCAACGTGGTAGTGCCACAGATATGTGGGACTATCATTATCAATCTTACATCTTTTGGTATTCACATTATGAATATGTGTAACATCACGTTCGAGATTCATTAAGAATAAACCATTGACCAGTAGGGCATGACCATAAAACATATCTCTCATATAAATAGAACAACCATTATTCTCGGATTTAAATGAGTAGCCATCTCGCATTAAACGAGATCCATATACAATGTTCATGCTCAAAGCTGGCACTAAATAACAATTATTGAGGTTTAAAACTAATCCCGTAGGTAAATGTAGAGGTAGCGTGCCGACGGCGATCACATCGACCTTGGAACCATTCCCGACGCGCATCGTCACCTCGTCCTTTGCCAGTCTCCACTTATTCCGTAGCTCTTGTTTTGAGTTTCAAATATGAGCAACCGCACCAGTATCAAATACCCATGAGCTACTACGAGCACTGTAAGGTACACATCAATAACATGTATATCACATATACCTTTGGTGTTTCCGGCCTTCTTATCCGCTAAGTACTTGGGGCAGTTCCGCTTCTAGTGACCGTTCCCTTGCAATAAAAGCACTCAGTCTCAGGTTTGGGTCCGTGCTTTGGCTTCTTCCCGGCAACTGGCTTACCGGGCGTGGCAACTCCCTCTCTGTCCTTCTTGAAGTTCTTCTTACCCTTGCCTTTCTTGAACCCAGTGGTTTTATTGACCATCAACACTTGATGTTCCTTTTTGATTTCTACCTCCGCTGATTTCAGCATTGAAAATACCTCAGGAATGGTTTTCACCATCCCCTGCATATTGTACTTCATCACAAAGCTCTTGTAGCTAGGTGGGAGCAATTGAAGGATTCTGTCAATGACCGCCTCATCTAGGAGGTTAATGTCCAGTTGGGACAAGTGGTTGTGCAAGCCAGACATTTTGAGTATGTGCTCGCTGACAGAACTATTTTCCTCCATCTTACAACTGTAGAACTTGTCGGAGACTTCATATCTCTCGACCCGGGCATGAGCTTGGAAAACCATTTTCAGCTCTTGGAACATCTCATATGCTCTGTGCTGCTCGAAACACTTTTGGAGCCCCGGTTATAAGCTGTAAAGCATGCCGCACTAAATGAGGGAGTAATCATAAACACGCGAATGCCAAGCGTTCATAATGTCTTGGTTCGCTGGGATGGGTGCTTCACCTAGCGGTGCTTCTAGTACATATGCTTTCTTGGCAGCTATGAGGATGATCCTCAGGTTCCGGACCCAGTCCGTATAGTTGCTGCCATCATCTTTCAGCTTGGTTTTCTCTAGGAACGCGTTGAAGTTGAGGTTGACATGAGCGTGGGCCATTTGATCTACAAGACATTTTGCAAAAGTTTTTAGACTAAGTTCATGATAATTAAGTTCATCTAATCAAATTATTTAATGAACTCCCACTCAGATAGACATCCCTCTAGTCATCTAAGTGATACATGATCCGAGTCAACTAGGCCGTGTCCGATCATCACGTGAGACGGACTAGTCATCATCGGTGAACATCTCCATGTTGATTGTATCTTCTATACGACTCCGAGGCCATGTCTGTACATGCTAGGCTCGTCAAGTCAACCTAAGTGTTTTGCATGTGTAAATCTGGCTTACACCCGTTGTATGTGAACGTTAGGATCTATCACACCCGATCATCACGTGATGTTTTGAAACAATGAACTTTCGCAACGGCGCACAGTTAGGGGGAACACTTTCTTGAAAGTTTTATGAGGGATCATCTTATTTACTACCGTCGTTCTAAGCAAATAAGATGCAAAAACATGATAAACATCACATGCAATCAATTAGTGACATGATATGGCCAATATCATTTTGCTCCTTTGATCTCCATCTTCGGGGCGCCATGATCATCATCGTCACCGACATGACACCATGATCTCCATCATCGTGTCTCCATGAAGTTGTCTCGCCAACTATTACTTCTACTACTATGGCTAACAGTTTAGCAAAGAAGTAAAGTAATTACATGGCATTATTCAGTGACACGCAGGTCATACAGTAAATAAAGATAATTCCTATGGCTCCTTCCGGTTGTCATACTCATCGACATGCAAGTCGTGATTCCTATTACAAGAACATGATCAATCTCATACATCACATATATTTCATTCATCACATCCTTTTTGGCCATATCACATCACAAGGCATATGCTGCAAAAAATAAGTTAAACGTCCTCTAATTGTTGTTGCATGTTTTTACGTGGCTGCTATAGGGTTCTAGCAAGAACGTTTCTTACCTACGCAAAAACCACAACGTGATATGCCAATTTCTATTTACCCTTCATAATGACCCTTTTCATCGAATCCGATCCGACTAAGGTGGGAGAGACAGACACCCGCTAGTCATCTTATGCAACTAGTGCATGTCAGTCGGTGGAACCTGTCTCACGTAAGTGTACGTGTAAGGTCGGTCCGGGCCGCTTCATCCCGCGATGCCGCCGAAACAAGATAAGACTAGTAGTGGCAAGTAAATTGACAAAATCTACGCCCACAACAAAATTGTGTTCTACTCGTGCATAGAAACTACGCATAAACCTAGCTCTGATACCACTGTTGGAGATCATTGCAGAAAATAAAATTTTTCTATGCATCACCAAGCTCAATCTATGGAGCAACTAGCAACGAGAGAGAGAGGAGTGCATCTTCATACCCTTGAAGACCGCGAGACGGAGGCGTTACAAGAACGTGGATGAGGGAGTCGTACTCGAATCGATTCAGATCGTGGTGGACTCCGATCTTACCGCCAAACAACGTCACCTCCGCGTTCAACACACGTACAACCCGGTGACGTCTCCCGCGCCTTGATCCAGCAAGGAGGAGGGAGAGGTTGAGGAAGAGGAGCTCCAACAGCAGCCCGACGGCGTGGTGGTGATGGAGAGGCAGTACTCCGGCAGGGCTTTGCCAAGCTCTTACGGAGGAGGAGAAGTGTTTGGGAGGGGATGGGTTGCGCCTTCTGTGTGTTGTTGCAGCCCTCCCCTCGCCCCTCTATTTATAGGAGGATGGGGAAGGGGGCCGGCCCCCTCTAGATGAGATCTAGAGGGGGGGGCGGCCAAGGGGGGGACTTGCCCCCCAAGCAAGGGGGAGGCGCCCCCTTTAGGGTTTCCCCCCAACCCTAGGCGCATGGGCCCAAGGGGGGGATGCGCCCAGCCCTCTAAGGGCTAGTTCTCTTCCCACTACGGCCCATGAGGCCCTCCGGGAGAGGTGGCTCCTCCCAGTGGACCCCCGGAACCCTTCCGGTGGCCTCGGTACAATACCGGTATGCCCCCGAACTTTTCCGGTAACCGTATGACAAGTTCCCATATATAAATCTTCACCTCCGGACCATTCCAGAACTCCTCGTGACGTCCGGGATCTCATATGGGACTCCGAACAACATTCGGTAATCACACACAAGTCTTCCTAATAACCCTAGCATCATCGAGCCTTAAGTGTGTAGACCCTACGGGTTCGGGAATCACGCAGACATGACCAAGACAGCTCTCCGGCCAATAAACAACATCGGGATCTGGATACCCATGTTGGCTCCCACATGTTCCACTATGATTTCATCGGATGAACCACGATGTCGAGGATTCAAGTAATCCCGTATACAATTCCCTTTGTCAAATGGTACGTTACTTGCCCGAGATTCGATCGTCAGTATCCCAATACCTCATTCAATCTCGTTACCGGCAAGTCACTTTACTCGTTACATAATGCATGATCCCGTGACTAACCACTTAGTCACATTGATCTCATTATGATGATGCATTACCGAGTGGGCCCAGAGATACCTCTCTGTCATACGGAGTGACAAATCCCAGTCTCGATTCGTGCCAACTCAACAGACACTTTTGGAGAAACCTGTATTGCACCTTTATAGTCACCCAGTTACGTTGTGACGTTTGGTACACCTAAAGAACTCCTACGGTATCCGGGAGTTACACAATCTCATGGTCTAAGGAACTGATACTTGACATTAGAAAAGCTTTAGCATACAAACTACACGATCTTGTGCTATGCTTAGGATTGGGTCTTGTCCATCACATCATTCTCCTAATGATGCGATCTCGTTATCAATGACATCCAATGTCCATAGTCAGGAAACCATGACTAATTGTTGATCAATGAGCTAGTCAACTAGAGGCTCACCAGGGACAAGTTGTGGTCTATGCATTCACACATGTATCACTGTTTCCGGTCAATACAATTATAGCATGAATAATAGACAATTATCATGAACAAGGAAATATAATAATCATTTTATTATTGCCTCTAGGGCGTATTTCCAACACCATGTACTAAAAATGCGGCTGAGTATGAAGCCTTGCTCCATGGTCTTCGGATGGCTAAGGAGATGTTCTTAAGCCGGGTGAGATGTTTTGGTGACTCCGACTTGGTAGCTCAGCAAGTTTCAAGCAAATGGGATTCTAATGACCCACTCATGGTGACTTATCACCGTGAGGTTGATGCTATTGCTGGCCACTTCAAGGGTTATCAGGTGGAACACATTGATCGCAGGAAAAATGAAGCGGCTGACGCCTTAAGCCGGTTGGGGTCTCAGCGTAAGCCGGTCCCACCTAACACCTTCTTGGACGTTCTTCATAACCCTTTGGTCAAATTGCCTACAAAGGAGATCTGGCTATTCCTGACCCAGAAGAACAGCTGGTTGCGGCTCTTCATGCTATCCCAGATTGGATAGTACCATATTTGGCTTATATGACCCGGGGCGAGTTACCTGAGGATGAAATTTTGGCCAGGCAGATAACCCAGTGGTCTTAGTCAATGACAATTGCCAATGGCGAGTTACACCATCGCAGTGTCACCGGTGCATTCCGGTGTTGTGTCTCTCCTGAGGAAGGCCGTGAGATTCTTCTTGAGATTCATGAAGGAGATTGTGGTCATCATGCCGGTTCAAAGTCCCTTGTGGACAAAGCTTTTCGTCATTGATTTTATTGGCTGACGGCTCATGCTGATGCAGAGGGTTTGGTCAGTAAATGTGATGGTTGTCAGAAATTTTCACGACGAGCTCATGTGCCGGCTCAAGAATTGAGGATGATTCCAATTACTTGGTTGTTCGCAGTCTGGGGACTTGATATGATAGGGCCTTTTAAAAGGTCCAAGGATAAAAAGACCCACCTTTTGGTGGCGGTTGAAAAATTCAAAAAATGGGTTGAAGCAGAGCCGGTCAGTAAGTGTGACGCGGCAACAACGGTTCAATTTATCGAAAAGGTGATTTTTCGCTTTGATTTTCCCCACAACATTATAACTGATAATGGCACTAATCTGTCCAAGGGTGCTATGGAAGAGTTTTGTCAATGTGATCATATTCAACTTGACGTTTCGTCAGTAGCTCACCCTCAATCCAATGGTCAAACCGAAAGAGCCAATTAAGAAATTCTGAGAGGCATCAAGCCCCGACTTATTGTTCCATTGCAGAGTACGCCGGGTGATACGTCTCCAACGTATCTATAATTTATGAAGCATTCATGCTATTTTATTATCTGTTTTGGATGTTTATGGGCTTTATTATACACATTTATATCTTTTTGGGACTAACCTATTAACCGGAGGCCCAGCCCATATTGCTGTTTTCTTGCCTATTTCACTGTTTTGAAGAAAAGGAATATAACACGGAGTCCAAACGGAATGAAACCTTCGGGAGCGTGATTTTTGGAACGAACGTGATCCAGGAGACTTGGAGTTGAAGTCAAGGAAGCTTCAAGGTGGCCACGAGGGTGGGGGGCGCCCCCCTACTGGGCGCGCTCCCTATCTCATGGGCCCCTCGAGCGTCCCCTAACCGACTTCTTTCGCCTATATAAGTCCATATACCCTAAAACCTTCGAAGACAACGATAGATCGGAAGTTCTGCCGCCGCAAGCCTCTGTAGCCACCAAAAACCTCTTGGGAGCCCGTTCCGACACCCTGCCGGAGGGGGAACCCATCACCGGTGTCCATCTTCATCATCCCGTCGCTCTCCATGAAGAGGAGGGAGTAGTTCACCCTCGAGGCTGAGGGTATGTACCAGTAGCTATGTGTTTGATCTCTCTCTCTCTCTCTCTCTCTCTCTCGTGTTCTCTTTATGGCACGATCTTGATGTATCGGGCGTGCTTTGCTATTATAGTTGGATCTTATGATGTTTCTCCCCCTCTACTCTCTTGTAATGGATTGAGTTTTCCCTTTGAAGTTATCTTGCCGGATTGAGTCTTTAAGGATTTGAGAACACTTGATGTATGTCTTGCCGTGCTTATCTATGGTGACAATGGGATATCACGTGATCCACTTGATGTATGTTTTGGTGATCAACTTGTGGGTTCCGCCCATGAACCTATGCATAGGGGTTAGCACATGTTTTCGTCTTGACTCTCCGGTAGAAACTTTGGGGCACTCTTTGAAGTACTTTGTGTTGGTTGAATAGATGAATCTGAGATTGTGTGATGCATATCGTACAATCATGCCCACGGATACTTGAGGTGACAATGGAGTATCTAGGTGACATTAGGGTTTTGGTTGATTTGTGTCTTAATGTGTTATTCTAGTATGAACTCTATGATAGATTGAACGGAAAGAATAGCTTCATGTTATTTTACTACGGACTCTTGAATGGATAGAACAGAAAGGATAACTTTGAGGTGGTTTCGTACCCTACCATAATCTCTTTGTTTTTTCTCCGCTATTAGTGACTTTGGAGTGACTCTTTGTTGCATGTTGAGGGATAGTTATATGGTCGAGTTATGTTGAGAGAACTTGCACTAGTGAAATTATGAACCTTAGGCCTTGTTTCCTACCATTGCAATACCATTTACGCTCACTTTTATCGCCTGCTACCTTGCTATTTTTATAATTTGAGATTACAAATACCTATATATACCATCCATATTGCACTTCTATCACCATCTCTTCGCCGAACTAGTGCACCTATACAATTTGCCATTGTATTGGGTGTGTTGGGGACACAAGATACTCTTTGTCATTTGGTTGCAGGATTGTTTGAGAGAGGCCATCTTCATCCTATGCCTCCCACGGATTGATAAACTTTAGGTCATCCACTTGAGGGAAATTTTCTACTGTCCTACAAACCTCTGCACTTGGAGGCCCAACAACGTCTATAAGAAGAAGGTTGTGTAGTAGACGTCAAGCTCTTTTCTGGCGCCGTTGATGGGGAGGTGAGTGCTTGAAGGTATATCTTTAGATCTTGCAATCGAATCTTTTTGTTTCTTGTTTTATCACTAGTTTAGTCTATAAAATAAAATTACAAAAAAATGGAATTGAGTTTGTCTCATACTCTTCATCTTTTTAATATCTTTCGTAAGTATGATGAAAAGGAAAATTGTGCTCAAGTGCTAGAAGAAGAAGTCTATAAAATGTTTGGCATAAAATATTTGAATGATGAGCATGATTTCAATGTTGTTAGTATGAATTCCTTGAATATGCATGATGCTAATGATATGCAAAGCCAGAAGCTTGGGGATGCTATGTTTGATGAATATGATATTTTTTGTCCCCCAAGTTTTGATGAGAATATTTATTATGATAAAAGCATGCCTCCTATTTATTATGGTTATATTGATGAAAGTGGATTTGGAGAGGTCATGACTTGATTTAGTGATGAATCCACTATTTTGGAAGAGGTTCCAATTGATCATGAGAACAAAGTTGTTATCTATGATGATTATTGTGATGACTTGTATGATATTAAGAATAATGATAACCATGAAACTTGTAATCATGATCTTAGTTTTCAATTGGATTATGCTTCACATGATAGTTATTTTGTTGAGTTTGCTCCCACTACTATTGATGAGAATAAATTTGCTTATGTGGAGAGTAGAAAATTTTCTATGCAAGTAGATCATGAAAAGAATGCTTTATGTGCTGGATATATTGTTGAACTTATTCATGATGCTACTGAAAATTATTATGAGGGAGGAATATATGCTTGTAGGAATTGCAATAATATCACGTTTCCTCTCTACGTGTTGAAATTCTTGAAGATATGCTTGTTTTGCCTTCCTATGCTTGTTGATTATTTTTCCCGTAAGTTGTTTGCTCACAAAATCCCTATGCATAGGAAGTGGGTTAGACTTAAATGTGATAGTCATATTCTCCATGATGCTCTCCTTATGTTTCATTTCTTATCTTTTATGTGAGCATCATTGAAATCATCATGCCTAGCTAGGGGCGTTAAACGATAGTGCTTGTTGGGAGGCAACCCAATTTTATTTTTTTCCTTTGTTTTTGTTCTTTTTTAGTAATAACTAATTCGTCTAGCCTATGGTTAGATGTGGTTTCATGTTTTAATTAGTGTTTGTGCCAAGTATAACCTTTGGGAAGACTTGGGTGAAGTCTTTATGATCTTCCTGTAAAAAACAGAAACTTTTGCGCTCACGAGATTAGCTGCCATTTTTTACTGGAGAGTGATTTTAGGTTAATTCTTTTTGCATATGATTAATAAACAAATTCCTCAGGCCCAATAATTTTTGGAGTTACATAAGTATTCGAATGATACAGATTACTACAGACTGTTCTATTTTTCACAGATTCTGTTTTCTATGTGTTGTTTGCTTATTTTGATGAATCTATGAGTAGTATCGGAGGGTATAAACCATAGAGAAGTTGGAATACATTAGATATTACACCAATATGAATAAAGAATGAGTTCATTACAGTACCTAAGTTGTGGTTTTATTTTCTTATACTAATGGAGCTTACGAGTTTCCTGTTGAGTTTTGTGTTGTGAAGTTTTCAAGTTTTGGGTAAAGATTCGATGGACCATGGAATAAGGAGTGGCAAGAGCCTAAGCTTGGGGATGCCCAAGGCATGCCAAGGTAATATTAAAGGACAACCAAGAGCCTAAGCTTGGGGATGCCCCGGATGGCATCCCCTCTTTCGTCTTCGTTCATCGGTAACTTTACTGGGAGCTATATTTTTATTTACCACATGATATGTGTTTTGCTTGTAGCATCATTTTATTTTGTTAGTATTTGCTTTATGTTATTTAGAATACTGTTTTTCATCTATATTTTCAATAAAAATGTCAAGGATAGCCTTTACCATGCTTATTTTGCTAGTATACATGTTGCTGTTTGAAAACAGAAAGTTTACCACAGTTGCAAAAATTCCCTAGAAAAGTCAGAGAATGATATAATGTTGAATTTTTTTTCATATTGAGCTATGATAAATATTATACAGCGTAGTATTTTTTCATAATTTTTCGATTTAGGGAAGTATGATGAATCTTGCATTCTATACAGACTATACTGTTTTGGCAGATTGCTGTTATGTTTGCATTGTTTGCATATGTTTGCTTGCTTAATGATTCTATTTGAGGATAGGAGTATTAAATATGCAGAGACATTTAGTATGCAATGTTGAATAATAATTTTTGTGATTTGTTATAGTAGAAAATGATAAGTTTTTTGCATTGGTTTATACTAACTTATCTCACGAGTTCTTTGTTACTTTGTTGTGGATGGAGTTTTTGAGATTTAGGAAACCGAGATATAAAAGGAATTAAGGAGACAAAAAAGCTCAAGCTTGGGGATGCCCAAGGCACCCCAAGATAATTATTCAAGAAGTCTCAAGCATCTAAGCTTGGGGATGCCCCGGTAGGCATCCCACCTTTCTTCTTCAACAATTATCGGTTAGTATCGGTTGAACCTAAGTTTTTACTTTTTCACATGAGTCGTGCTATCCTTGCAATGTCATTTTGTTTTGCTTTGCTTGCTGTATGAATAAAATACCAAGATCTGAAATGCCTAAATGAGAGAGAGTCTTCACATAGTTACATAATTATTTAGCTACTCATTGATCTTCACTTATATCTTTTTGGAGTAGTTTGTCATTTACTCATGTGCTTCACTTATATCCTACGAGTAAATGGTTGAATGAGTTGAATGTCATAAATCTGAAATTATATATGTTTCATATGCTTACCCCGTTGGGAGTAATGACTTCACATCTAAGAAGTAGAGGTTGTAAATTTATTGAAGGTTAGCAAGCATTGTATTGGTCATTTGAACAATTCATGAAAGAATATTGAAGGAAGAGAGATTTCACATGTAAATACACTATCTTGGACATCTTTTATAATTGTGAGCACTCATTAAGTATGACATGCTAAAGAGTTGATGTTGGATAAGGAATACAACATAATGGGTTATGTTTTCTCACATCTCAGTTAAAGTATATTGTCATAGATCATTCAAACATGTTGAGCTTGCCTTTCCCCCTCATGCTAGCCAAAATTTCTTTCACCAAGTAGAGATACTACTTGTGCTTCCAAATATCCTTAAACACAGTTGTTGGGGATATGACTATTGAGTTAAACCGCCCAGGAGGGGCCGGGTTAACTCACAAGGAATCCTGTACAAAAGCCCATGACGATGAAGGCTAGGGCTATGGCGTTTTTTGAAGACTTAGAGGCCTAGAAGCCCAATGGCGGATTAGGTCCCATAGTAGTAAACCGCCGTAGATGTATAACTTGTATTGTAAGTCAGGGAAAGGAGAAACCGAGTCGGACACTTGTATGAGTCGGCCTCGGGATTCTGTAGACCAGACGGGCGTCAACCTATGTATATAAAGGGACGACCCGACGGCGGTTTAGGGACAAGAAATATCAACTTGAGAACTAGGCAAAGCATATTTGCTCCCTGGTAATCGAGACCACATCAAGAACACCACAACTGGATCGTAGGCTTTTACCTTCTCCGCAAGGGGCCGAACCAGTATAAACTCCATGTGTCCTTTGTCCGGTTTAACCCCTCTAAGCTAACCTGGTCGCGATGGCTCCACGACTAAGTCCTTTCACTAGGACATCTGACATGATAATTCCACGATAGTTGGCGCCCACCGTGGGGCTATCACATGATGGTTTCAAGTTCTTAGAGGGAAAGTTCGAAGGGCTCAAGGGATACGCAGTGGGACAGATGACTAAGAGTCGTCGCGGCAAGCCCTAAATCAACAACGCAGGCTGGGGCCCCGACGCCGGCTCAATCGAGTACGGGTACCGAGTCCCATTCGGAGGAATTCACGTCTTCATCGGCAAGATCGGTGAACCGGGCCCTGAGCCGGACATCTGCACCGACCTCGTCGAGACATCTCAGCTTGCGAGTCCTGCCCAAATTCAGCCCGCCATGAAGCATGCGTTCGTAGGATGTATCCATGGGATCGAATCTGAACCAGTGTCCGAGGGTGAGACGGCCGTTTATTCCGATGGCGAGTCATCCAGCGGTGAAACCGAATCTTTGTATCAAGTTCAAGATGGCTTGTTCAAAGGGTATTTCGATGGCAGCAGTATTCCAAAATTTCTTGAACCGCCAAATCGGGTCGCAATCTTCATGGCCGGTACACATCATCATTGCAAAACTCAACTGAAGCCGCATTGGATTCCGGATCAGCAGCTGGGGCAGGAGGCCCCGCGCGCCGACGGGCTCAAGTTATTTTCGGTTTGTTTGGACACCTGGACAATGTTGTTGGCCACGGCTGTTACCTCGGAGACTCAAGATCGACATAATGCGAAGCTCATAAAGCTGCGGGGTCAGATAACTCAGGCCAAGGAGGACTTGGCGGCTGAGGAAACCGGGATGGCTGAGGAACGAGCCGCTTTTGATGTCCAGTCATAGAGGATTCAGGCCAAAAATTATCTACTCTTGCTGGATCAGAACGCTTCAAATGACATGTTGAGGAGGAGACATCAGTCTCGCTTGCTGGCGGATTACAATTTAATGAATCTCTTCAGTACGCCAGGAGCAGGAACCAGCAACCCGGCAGCGGTAAACCGAACTGCCGTGCCAAGGACCGGAGCGCCAGATCAACCACAAGCAATTGGCCCGCCTCGACGAACAAATAACCCGCTACAGTACACGACACCCCCGCCGGGTCACTTATCCACACCTTTTGATAACATGATCGCTGCAGCATCCCGATTGGCAGCTATTCCGATGGAGGATGAGTCGCTAGCGGCGGTTGAGATGCGGCAGGCAAGGGATCTTCTTCAGACTGCTATGGTGCAGCAGCAGGCTTATTCATACAACCACGACAGGATTCACTCGACTCCTCGCCCAAGCAGGAGCTACAGCAGGCACATGGATGAGCCGGCTGTGTCAAGCAGTGCACGGAACCGTGACGCCCCTCGAGGGCCTAATCCGGCGCGCGGTGGTGCAAATGCTCAGGACGTGGTAGATAATGACAGAGCATGAAGGGAGGCCGCATTAGCGGCACAATACGTGGTTCATCATCAACCCGCCCCGGTTCAGCCAGCAGCATCAGTAGAACGAGGTATTGGGCTTGCTTTCAACTCATGGGGAATGCCGTGTCTCACTCCAGCTCTGTGCAATGTACGGTTACCCAAGGATTTCAAGGGCCCACGAAATGTGCCTAATTACACCGCCGATTTACCCCCTGAGTCATGGGTTGAAAGCTACGAGATGGCTATGGAGATGCTGGAAGTGGATGAAGCGGCATGTGCAAAATACTTCACCATGATGTTGGAAGGAACAACTCGTTCTTGGTTGAAGAGCCTGCCTGCTAACTCCATCGGGTCATGGGATCAATTGAAGGCCTGGTTTATAGTGAACTTCAAGGATACGTGCAAACAACCAATGTCCATTGTGGATCTGGCTGCTTATGTTCAAGGAGAGAATGAATCAACAACACATTGGGTGCGCCGGGTTTCAGAAATCCTGCATTCATCAGACCGCATCAATGCCGATATAGCAATTGTAACATTGGAGGGGAATTGCCGGTTTAAGTCACTGAAGATGAAGTTGGGATGGCTCAAGTGCCACTGCAATGATATGGGCAAGCATGGCAGCTCTGGTTAAATATGCTGATTCGGATAATACCAAAGATCCCTATTCTGACAAAGAGAAGCATGAGAAGGGAAAGAAGAATGCCGGTTCAAAAGGACAGAATAACCAGATGAACCACGGGAACAATGGTAAGCATAAAAGCGGATAATTCGGATTTTGTGGATAACACCAATGTGCAGGGCAATGCGCAGCGTCGTAAGGGTAAACCGTCCCAGCGCAGTGGAGGCATGAATCTAGAGCACCTGTTAAACCAGCCCTACCTAAAGCACGGGAGAAAGGAGGTTCCGGCAACGCACCTCTGGAAAGATTGTTTCATTATGAAGGAGTTCAAAAACTCTGATCTCTTCCGGTATGATCAGGGTCCGTCTGGCGGTTCAGGTCCAGGTTTTCACGGGCCGGGTTACGGCGGCGACAGTTCAAACTCTGGATTTCAGAATAATCAGGGCAACCAGAACAACCAAGGTGGTCACAACCAGCAGAATTGTCAGGGGAATCAGCAGCAATCAGGGTTTCAGAGTCACCCAAAGCAGTTGAATGGCGGGTAGTATCATGTTTTCTCCACTAGCTTGTGTAAGCGTGATCAGAAGCTTCAAAAGAGGGCAATTAACGCTGTTGAACCGGCAGTACCTCGTTATTTGCGTTGGTCCGAGCAGCCCATTGTATGGAGCAGAGAGGATCATCCGCCCCAGGTTGATAATCCGGGTCATCTGGCTTTAGTGGTGGCACCTCAGGTCGGAGGTTATAAATTTACCAAGGTGCTCATGGACGGAGGGAGCTGTATCAACATCCTGTATTATGAAACCTTCTGTCGCATGGGGTTGACAGACAAGAATTTTAAACCGTCGAACACTGTCTTTCACGGTGTAGTACCAGGTAAATCGGCATATCCGGTTGGTAAGATAGCTTTGGAGGTTGTGTTTGGTGATGAGTATGACTCCAGGTCAGAAACTTTGACCTTTGAAGTGGTGAAAATCCAGAGCCCATATCACGCCCTGTTTGGACGGCGGCTTACGCAAAGTTCATGGCAAGGCCCTGTTATATTTATTTACAGATCAAAATGTTGGGTCATAAGGGGACCATCATGGTACACAAGAGTCGTAAGATCGCTTTGGACTGTGAAGAGGGTGATGCGGCCTATGCTGAGTCGGTTTGTGCAACAGAGGAGTTAAAGTTCTACAAGGACAATGTTGATCCGGGAGATATGACCCCTCTGAAGAAGCCCACCGCAGAGCATGACCCGACCCTGAAGTTCAAACCGGCTGATGAGACTAAACTTGTTTATTTTGTTCCTGGCGATTCATCTAAGCAGTTTAGTATCAGCACTAATCTGGATCCGAAATAGGAAAGCGCGCTCATCGAGTTCTTCTATGAGAAATGGGACATCTTTGCATGGAAGCCTACTGACATGTGGGTGTACCGAGGGAACTCGCTGAGCACACTCTCAATATTGATCCCAAGTTTAAACCGGTTAAGCAGTTTCTTCACCGCTTCAACGAAGAAAGACGCAAGGCAATTGGACAAGAGGTAGCCCGGCTATTGGCTGCTAGGTTTATCGTCGAAGTTTTTCATTCGGAGTGGCTGGCCAATCCGGTGCTTGTGCTTAAGAAGAATGGCACTTGGCGCATGTGTGTGGATTACACGGACTTGAACAAAGCTTGTCTGGCAGATCCTTTTGCTCTCCCGTGTATTGATTAAATCATTGATGCTACGGCGGGTTGCGAGTGTTTGAGTTTCTTGGATGCTTATTCTGGCTATCATCAGATCAAAATGGTAGTTAAGGACCAGGAGAATACGGCCTTCATCACTCCCTTTGGAGCCTTCTGCTATGTTTCTCTGCCCTTTGGGCTCAAGAGTGCCCAGGCGACTTATCAGCGCTTTGTGCAGAATTGTCTTCATACTCCGATTGGGCGCAATGTTCATGCCTATGTGGATGACATTGTGGTGAAATCCAAGAAGAAGGAGACATTGATAGATGACCTCAAGGAGACCTTTGACAATCTTCGGGTTTATAAGATGATGCTCAATACAGAAGAGTGCGTTTTTGGTGCTCCAGTAGGCAAGCTCTTAGGCTTTCTGGTGTCTAACAGGGGCATTGAGGCTAATCCGGAAAAGATCAAAGCGATTACATCTTTGGCTAAACCGGCATGTATCAATGATGTTCAGCATCTGGCGGGTCGAATTGCAGCCCTGAGCAGTGTTTATCAGCCGCTTGGGATAGAAGGTGATCCCTTTGTATCAGATGTTGAAGAAAACAGACCCTTTTGTCTGGAGTGACGCAGCTGATGCGGCGTTTGAATACTTGAAGAGACAATTGGCTGAAGCGCCGGTGCTTGCTGCTCCGGTTGACAATGAGCCACTATTATTATACGTGGCTGCTAATGCCCGAGCTGTCAGCGTGGTGATTGTGGTTGAGCGCAAGGAGGCTTGGAAGGAATACCCGGTTCAAAGACTAGTTTACTATATCAGTGAAGTGCTCATCGAGTCAAAACAAAGATATCCGCATTGGCAGAAGCTGGTGTATGGGTTTTTTATGGCGAGTCGGAAGCTTAAGCAATACTTTCAAGGCCATCCCATCACAGTGGTCACTTCTGCTCCTTTGGGCGATATAATTCAGAACAGGGAGGCAACTGGTCGGGTTGCAAAGTGGGCTATTGAGCTTGGTCCACACGGGTTGAAGTATATGCCTAATACAGCCATCGAGTCTCAGGCGCTTGTTGACTTCATCAATGATTGGACGGAGTTGCAGGCAATGGAAGACAAACCGGATACCACATACTGGACTATCCATTTTGACGGGTCCAGGCAATTGGAAGGCTCGGGGGCTGGAGTTGTCCTTACTTCCCCTCGAGGTGATAAAATTCGTTATGTTCTCTGCTTAATGTTTTCCTATAGTAACAATGCAGCTGAATACGAGGCGTTACTCCATGGTCTCCGTGTGGCTAAGGAGATGAACTTAAGCCGAGTACGATGCTTCGGAGACTCTGATCTGGTGGCTGAGCAAGTTTCTGGCACTTGGGACTCTAAGGATCCACTCATGGCGGCTTACAGACGAGAGGTGGATATTGTGGCGGGTCACTTCCAGGGTTATCAGGTTGAGCATATTGATCGGCGCAAAAATGAAGCGGCAGATGCTTTAAGCCGGCTGGGCTCTCAACATAAACTGGTACCACCCAATACCTTTCTAGATATCCTGCATAACCCATCTGTTAAGTTGCGTACAGAGGAGGATTTTGCTGTTCCTAATCCGGAGGCCCAATTGGTGGCCGCTTTACATGTAATTCTGGATTGGACGGTTCTATATTTGGCGTATATGAACTGCGGCGAGTTACTAGAGGATGAAGTTTTGGCCAGATAGATAGTCCGGCGATCAAAGTCCATGGTTACTCACAATGGCGAGTTACACCACTGTAGTGTCTCAGGCGTGTTCCAGCACTGTGTTTCTCCCAAAGAGGGCCAAGAGATTTTGCGTGAGATCCATGAAGGAGATTTTGGTCACCACGCCGATTGAAAGTCCCTGGTTGCTAAAGCTTTTCGACATGTTTTTTACTTGTTGACGGCTCATGCTGATGCTGAGGATCTGGTAAAGCGATGTGACGCTTGTCAGAAGTTTTCACGCCGAGCTCATGTTCCGGCTCAAGAGCTACGGATGATTCCAATCACTTGGCCGTTTGCTACTTGGGGCTTGATATGGTGGGACCTTTTAAGCGGTCCAAAGATAAGAAGACCCACCTGTTGGTGGCGGTTGACAAGTTTACTAAATGGGTTGAAGCGGAGCCCATAAGCAAGTGTGACGCAGCCACGACGGTTCAATTCATCAAGAAGGTGATCTTCTGCTTGGGTTTTCCACACAGCATCATCACGGTTAATGGCATGAACCTTTCTAAAGGTGAGATGGAGGACTTCTGTCAAAGAAAGCATATCCGGCTTGATGTGTCATCAGTGGCACACCCCCAGTCCAACGGACAAGCTAAGAGAGCCAATCAAGAAATCTTAAAAGGCATCAAACCCCGGCTTATGGTTCCTTTGAAGAGGACACCGGGTTGTTGGGTGGAAGAATTACCTTCTGTGTTATGGAGCATAAACACCACCCCCAATCGATCAACGGGTTATACACCTTTCTTCATGGTTTACGGGGCAGAGGCGGTACTCCCAAGTGATATTCGTCATGACTCGCCCCGGGTTGCCAATTATATTGAAGCGGACAACGAGCAAGCACGCCAGGAAGCATTGGACCTGTTGGATGAAAAACGGGACATGGCTTTGGCTCGTTCCGCGGTTTATCAGCAAGACCTGCGGCATTATCACAGCCGCCGGGTCAAGACAAGAACCTTTCAAGAAGGCGAATTGGTGCTTCGGCTCATCCAGGATCAAACTGATATGCACAAATTATCCCCACCTTGGGAAGGACCCTTTGTGGTCAGCAAGAATCTACACAACGGATCATACTACCTCTTTGATGTTCAAGGGCACGCAGACTCATGCAAATCTAAGGAGGAGACCCGACGGCCGTGGAACATAGCTCTCCTTTGGCCCTACATATTTTGACAATGTATATATTATGATCATTATAATAAACCGGCATCCTTGCTATAAGCAGGGCCTCTGCCATTTTCCCCAAATATATTTTGACTACATGGGGGCTTCAGCTGACAAAGCGGAGTTCTACCTATTAAACCGGCTATCATGCCACAATACAGCTTGGGAGCTTCACACCCAAGGGGCCAAAGAGAGTCTGGATGCTATGCATAGCTCAAGCATAGGCACCCACTGAGCACAGCTCACAAAGTTACTTGGGGGCTCTTTGTGTAATGCAACAAAGAGTTTGAAAGGACCCTTGTAATATGCTATCAAGCACGGCTTGGAAGCCTGGTGTATTCACCTAAAACCCCGGGTTAACCTGCCTTTATCAAGTAAGCCACTCCTATCCAGGTAATCCTAGCATGACTCACCGAACGTTTGACAAGTCAATCTTATACAGACCCTGAACTTGTCAAAGTTAAAATGACGATTGGTTAGTTGGAGGCCCATCTTGAAAGGCTTTGTAAAATGGTTAATTCAGCGGCCTGGCAGCCCATGAAAAGCCTCGAATATGGGCCTGGCAGCCCTTGAAAAGCCTCGACTACACGGTTTTATTTGCCTTTGTCAAGATTTGTTCTTTGATGAAATTTTATGTTGAATCGTCGTCTATTGACTCGGCATGGCTATCAGTCATCATAATAACCCGGTGTTTGTTAACCCAGCTTGGATTTCAGCTACAAGTTGTCAGACCATACTCGTTATTAAACCGGTATTTTATAACCCGGTCTGGCTTTGACTACATGTTGCTAGAATGATCATCCGGTGTTCATCACAACCCAGTATGACTTATTATATACACCAGCACTGCATGGTGGGAGTTATCAATACTCAAGATTTGGGTCCTCACCCTTACTACAATCAAGTTGGTAAGCCACCAATATGACTTAATATCACAGGTATGATCTATTTCATATTTTGATATTTTTTACAGCCTTGGTTATCAACCAGGCTTTGTATTGGGCATTATGACCCATCCAGCGGTAAACCGCCAGGACAACTTTTCTCATGTAGACATAACGATTGCATGAAATTATCAAGGTATATAACCAAGCATAGCAATAATCATGGCGGATCAAACAAACGTCATGTAGCACTGCACGATGGCAGCAGATCAAAGTATTTCAACTAGCCTATTACAAGGCGCTTTGAGGCCCAAAATAATGATTGTGTATGCCACAGAACACAGTCTGTGAAAATCAAGCCGGTTGTCGTATTAAGGCTCGTCACCAGGTTGACATGAAGTTGATGGGTCTGCTTACGTCGGTTCAACCTCCTCCTCCCCACCCAGTGGCTGGAAGTCAATGGTGGCTCGGTCAATCTGGGTTAAAGCTTGGAAGACAGCTTCTTCACTTATAAGATTGGACGGTTCAACGTCAGGGGCATAGGAGGTGTGCTTACGGATTGGTGGGATAAGATTCTGCACTTCTTTAACAGCGGCATCAACCCGTTGGTTGTCTTCATCATAGAAATAACGATGAACGGATAAATTAACCTCTTCAGCCAATTGGCTTGCCAGCAGGCACATCTCCTTTGTCAGGTCTTTGAGGGCTACATTATCAAATGCTGACCCATCTTCTTGTTCACCAGGATTGCCCTTTGCGAATATCTACCGAATCAAGATCAGCTATCCAAGCTATGGCCCAAGTCAGTGCTGATAAAGCACCAGCCCTGGCAGCAGATCGCTTTACATCCTCTATCTGGGTAGGTGTCATCGATAACTTGGCCAATGTATCCTTGATCAAAGTTGGTGTCGGTTTATTGTACAAGGCCGCATAGATGACTCGTTGTGCACCAGTATACAGCTGCTCTATCAACATATATGTTGCCTTCAACTTCATCCGCATATCCGAGCCTAGATGAGCAACACGACTACCTACAACGGTTTAAGAATTTGAGGTTAAACCGGCAATTTCAAAGATGTTTAAGAGAGGTTTTTACAAAGTACTTACCAAATATTGCAGAAGTCATAGCATTCACTTGATGCTTTAGCCCAGTTAGCTCTTCCGCCACCGGTTTAAGAGCTGCTTCGGCATCTTCAGCCCACTTTAATAGAGCAACCTTCTCGGTTTCCCAGCTCGTCCGTTCATTCTTGAAGCCATCTTTCAATTGCTCCATGGTTGTCAATGCGCCTTTCAGTTCCTCCTTGGCCTTGGAGGTTTCTGCTTGCTGGGACTTAATATTTTCTTGAAGATCAGCAATTTGTAATCTTTGTTACTCAAGTCAGCCTGCAACAGACAGATGATAAGTGGCTCATATCTTCATCAAAGTCCCAAGCACATAACAAGTTATACACTTGGCACTTGGGGGCCAATATGGATTGCGTCTTAACTGATATTTTAAAGTCCCAAGGCTCAATACAATAATTAAACTTGTGTAGCGACCCAACCCGAATGGATCAAGTCTCTGCGCTTAAGTGTCATCCCTGGATCGGTATGCTGACACACATAGTACTTGAGGATTTATAACAGAGGTAAATCACATGTATAAAGTAGCGTAAATACTATTACCTCAAATCCATATAGCGGAAGTAACAAGGTTGTGGATTCCCATCAACACCAACGGCAAAGTTGAGTGTAGAAATCGTAACCCTTACGTAACACTTACTCGTCGTAAGATTCCTGCAACATGAGACGTTGCAGCCATGTAGGTCAGTACATTGAATGTACTAGCAAATTCACACCATAGAGCAATGATGAATAATAGCTATCACTACATGCATATATGGCTGGTGGAAAAGCTCTACGGTTATAATGTTTTTGCAAAAAGCCAATTTTTCCCTACTATAAAGGAATAAATTTTATTTAACTATCATGGTGGTTGTTAAACATTGAGAATGGTTGACAGCATTCTGAATCCCAATTCAGCATCATCATTAATCCCAACCATATTAGTTAAAGTAACATGATGAGATTCACATGATAATCCAAGTACTAGATACTCAAAACGTCTAAACCGGGGACACGCCTAATCATGATTAGTTTATACACTCTGCAGAGGTTTGTGCACTTTTCCCCACAAGACTCGATCTCCTCCGTTGGTTTTCTCGCACTGCATGGTGTTTGAGAAAACAGGTGACCGAGACATAGTCTTTCAGAAGCGCTAGCACCTTACGATGGGTAGACCTGTACACCTACTTTCCCCTACATCTGCTGGTCTACCACTGTAAGAGTTCGCACGACTTAATCAACTATGCTAGAGCCCATAATAGCATGTGGCTGCACACAGAAGTTTCTAGCATGAATAATCTTATGATCCCTTTGAGCCTGGGTGGCGGTCCAAAACAAACAGGCAATCCTGGAAAACCCAGGTACCTCAATCCACCCAGATGTGTATTAAGGTTGCCACCTTAAATAAACCATTAATTAACAATCTCACATCTGTCATGGAAATTCACTCACCCAATCCACGTCTACTAGCATAGCATGGCATAATAAGCAAACGTAGAAGTAACTCCCAACAGTTTGATAATAAAATAGGTAATAGGTACTACCTCATGCACTTCCCAAAACCCACATATTAATCAGATCCTAATCATGCAATTGTTTGAGGATTGATCTAATGCATAAAAACTGGGTAGTAAGGAGGTATGATCAAAGTGTGAACTTGCTTGTACTGTTGATGAAGATGATTCACACTCATAACTCCTCATAGTTCTACACGTCACACTCCGGTCAATCTATCATAAGCAACAATAGTAACCACACATAAGCAATCACTCAAAAGATCGGGAAGATCGAAGAAAACAAATCGGAAAACATCAAAACCAAGCAAATAACTCTTGAAACATAAAACAATTTCTAAAAGTACCAAAATTGTTTGGATTTGGCCTTATCAGAAAGTTCATGTCAAGGGCTTCAATTTGCAAAAAGAATCAACTTTCAAAAACGGAGTTATAGAACGGAGTTATAGAACTCGAGTAACGATCAAACAAAGTTCAAATACTAAACTATTTTAAATTCAAATTTTAAACTTTCAAAAACATGTTTAAGTTGTTTTATTGGATAGAGGGGATCATAATGTTTCAAGAGTCGGAACTCGGGTGTGGTGGAAAATGGGCAAGGGCCGGGCCGTCACCCCCCAAGTGGCGCGCCGTATCTTGATCCGGATACGGTGGCAAGTGAGCGAGGATCGGGTCGTCGCATCCTTAGTGGCGCGCTACATCGGCGCCCGGATGTAGTGGAAAATGAGCAAGGGTCTTCGCATTTGACTCGACGAGTGCGAAGGGTAAGGAAGCTAGCCGAGCCTAGGAGGATTCGCTTAGGTAGCTGGAACGTAGGGTCTCTGACAGGGAAGCTTCGGGAGCTAGTTGATGCAGCAGTGAGGAGAGGTGTTGATATCCTTTGCGTCCAAGAAACCAAATGGAGAGGACAGAAGGCGAAGGAGGTGGAGGATACCGGCTTCAAGCTGTGGTACACGGGGACGGCTGCAAACAGAAATGGCGTAGGCATCTTGATCAACAAGAGCCTCAAGTATGGAGTGGTAGACGTCAGGAGACGTGGGGACCGGATTATCCTGGTCAAGCTGGTAGCTGAGGACTTGGTCCTCAATGTTATCAGCGCATATGCCCCGCAAGTAGGCCACAATGAGAACACCAAGAGGGAGTTCTGGGAAGGCTTGGAAGACATGGTTAGGAGTGTATCGATTGGTGAGAAGCTCTTCATAGGAGGAGACCTCAATGGCCACGTGGGTACATCTAACACAGGTTTTGAAGGGGCGCATGGGGGCTTTGGCTATGGCATCAGGAATCAAGAAGGAGAAGATGTCTTAAGCTTTGCTCTAGCCTACAACATGATTGTAGCTAACACCCTCTTTAGAAAGAGAGAATCACATCTAGTGACTTTTAGTAGTGTCCAACACTCTAGCCAGATTGATTTCATCCTCTCGAGAAGAGAAGATAGGCGTGCGTGCCTAGACTGTAAGGTGATACCTGGGGAGAGTGTTGTACCCCAGCATAAGCTGGTGGTTGCTGACTTCCGCTTTCGGATTCGTGTCCAGCGGGATAAGCGTGCCAAGGTCGCTAGAACGAAGTGGTGGAAGCTCAAGGGGGAGGTAGCTCAGGTGTTCAAGGAGAGGGTATTTAAGGAGGGCCCTTGGGAGGAAGGAGGGGATGCGGACAATGTGTGGATGAAGATGGCGACTTGCATTCGTAAGGTGGCCTCGGAGGAGTTTGGAGTGTCCAGGGGAAGGAGAAGCGAAGATAACGATACCTGGTGGTGGAATGATGATATCCAGAAGGCGCTTAAAGAGAAGAAAGATTGCTTCAGACGCCTATACCTGGATAGGAGTGCAGACAACATAGAGAAGTACAAGATGGCGAAGAAGGCCGCAAAGCGAGCTGTTGGTGAAGCAAGGGGTCGGGCATATGAGGACCTCTACCAACGGTTAGGCACGAAGGAAGGTGAAAGGGACATATATAAGATGGCTAAGATCCGGGAGAGGAAGACGAGGGATATTGGCCAAGTCAAATGCATCAAGGACGGAGCAGGCCAACTCTTGGTGAAGGACGAAGAGATTAAGCATAGATGGCGGGAGTACTTCGACAAGCTGTTCAATGGGGAGAATGAGAGTTCTACCATTGAACTGAATGACTCCTTTGATGAGACCAGCATGCGTTTTGTGCGGCGCATCCAGGAGTCTGAGGTGAAGGAGGCTTTAAAAAGGATGAAAGGAGGCAAGGCGATGGGCCCTGATTGTATCCCCATTGAGGTGTGGAAAGGTCTCGGGGACGTAGCGATAGTATGGCTAACCAAGCTTTTCAACCTCATTTTTCGGGCAAACAAGATGCCAGAAGAATGGAGACGGAGTATATTAGTACCAATCTTCAAGAACAAGGGGGATGTTCAGAGTTGTACTAATTACCGTGGAATTAAGCTGATGAGCAATACAATGAAGCTATGGGAGAGAGTCATTGAGCACCGCTTAAGAAGAATGACAAGCGTGACCAAAAATCAGTTTGGTTTCATGCCTGGGAGGTCGACCATGGAAGCCATTTTCTTGGTACGACAACTTATGGAGAGATATAGGGAGCATAAGAAGGACTTGCATATGGTGTTCATTGACTTGGAGAAGGCCTATGATAAGATACCGCGGAATGTCATGTGGTGGGCCTTGGAGAAACACAAAGTCCCAGCAAAGTACATTACGCTCATCAAGGACATGTACAATAATGTTGTGACAAGTGTTCGAACAAGTGATGTCGACACCGATGACTTCCCGATTAAGATAGGACTGCATCAGGGGTCAGCTTTGAGCCCTTATCTTTTTGCATTGGTGATGGATGAGGTCAGAAGGGGTATACAAGGAGATATCCCATGGTGTATGCTCTTTGCGGATGATGTGGTGCTAGTTGACGATAGTCGGATGGGGGTAAATAGGAAGTTAGAGTTATGGAGACAAACCTTGGAATCGAAAGGGTTTAGGCTTAGTAGAACTAAAACCGAGTACATGATGTGCGGTTTCAGTACTACTAGCTGTGAGGAGGAGGAGGTTAGCCTTGATGGCCAGGTGGTACCTCAGAAGGACACCTTTCGGTATTTGGGGTCAATGTTGCAGGAGGATGGGGGTATTGATGAAGATGTGAACCATCGAATCAAAGCCGGATGGATGAAGTGGCGCCAAGCTTCTGGCATTCTCTGTGACAAGAGAGTGCCACAAAAGCTAAAAGGCAAGTTCTACAGGACGGCGGTTCGACCCGCAATGTTGTATGGCGCGGAGTGTTGGCCGACTAAAAGGCGACATGTTCAACAGTTAGTTGTGGCAGAGATGCGTATGTTGAGATGGATGTGTGGCCACACGAGGAAGGATCGAGTCCGGAATGATGATATACGAGATAGAGTTGGGGTAGCACCAATTGAGGAGAAGCTTGTCCAACATCGTTTGAGATGGTTTGGGCATATTCAGCGCAGGCCTCCAGAAGCTCCAGTGCATAGCGGACGGCTAAAGCGTGCGGAGAATGTCAAGAGAGGGCGGGGTCGACCGATTTTGACATGGGAAGAGTCCATTAAGAGAGACCTGAAGGATTGGAGTATCGACAAAGAGCTAGCTATGGACAGGGGTGCGTGGAAGCTTGCTATCCATGAGCCAGAGCCATGAGTTGGTTGCGAGATCTTATGGGTTTCACCTCTAGCCTACCCCAACTTGTTTGGGACTAAAGGCTTTGTTGTTGTTGTTGTTGTTGTTGTAGGGGATCATAATGAAGACGTGGGCATTGGTTTCGTTGGATTTGGATAAGCGGACAAAAAGTTGTGAGCTTTTGAAGAACAGGGATTAAATTGTAAAATAAAAAACTACAACTAGGTCCCTGGCAGAAATAAAATAGATCTAATATAGAAACGTTCACTACTGAGGCCTAAATAACGAAAACGTTCGCTGCGACCACTAAACGATCGAACGTTCGTATAGTAACAGAAACCGTATCGAATAAATAAATAACTAACCCAGATCTAATCCTAGCCATAGATGACAGATCGGACAGGCGAGGTGAGAGGCGAGGCGTACCACGACGACGGTGGCTGCCGACGGCGAGGGAGACGGCGGCGGCGGCTTGAACGTCGACGGGGCGGCGGCTCCGGTGAGTCTCCGGTGGCGGCGAGGGCGTCGGGGGCTCGACGCGACGCGGTGGAGAGGTTGGTGGGGTCGACGGTGCTCGGGACGTCGGGATGGAGCGCGGCCGCGGCGGCAGTTGGCAACGGCGGCGGCGACGGCAACCGATGGCGGCGGCGGCGGATCTGGCGAGAGGCGGCGGCGCGAGGGGAGGAGAAGTGGGGTCCGGGAACCGCTATTTATAGGCGGCCGGGGCGGCGAGGCATGGAGGAGGGGGCACGGAGGCCGGGGCGGTCACGGCGCGACGGCGCTGACGTGCGACGACGGGACTCGGGAGGAGTCCCTGTCGGGGACGACGGGCGAGGCGGCGAGGAGCTGGGCTGGCGGGCCGCGGCTTGGCAAACTGGGCCGGCCCGGTCGGGCGGAGGAAAAGATTTTTTTAAAAAACATTTTCAAACAAACATAAATAATAAAACCAAAATAAATGAATATATTATATAGGCATATAATATATCAAAAATTTTAGAAAAAGATTTCCTACAGCATGAACATTATTCTAGCTTAAAATAAAATCCACAACAATTCTAATAATTCAAACAGTGCTACTGACCTATTTAAAACCCAATAAAATCATTTTAAAATTCCAAAATGGTTTCAAATTTATTTCTCTCCAATTTTCTACTGTAGGGAATCATGTTACCCTAATTTCCATATATTTTATTTTGGAGAAAAATAATTTGAAATAAAACCCAAATAAATCCAAATTGGAAATAATTTTCAAATGGACTTTAAATTGGATTTCTTTTAAACTCCCAACTCATATTTCATATTTTTTGAAGAAGTCATTTTATCTTCTCTCATGAAAATCATTGAGTTGCTTGAAGTTTCTGAAATTGAAAAATATTTCCAAACGAAATTGAAATCTCTTCATAACCCTTTTCGTTTATTTAAATGGAAGAAGTCATGTCATCTTCTCTCTAGAGTTTTGTGTTTGAAAAGAATTTGAATCCATGGAGATTAGAATGCAGAGGTGAAAGTTTGGGAAAGTCCTTTTATTCCCTCTCATTTAACTTTCAAAACTTTCCAATTTCACTCAATCAATCACACAACAATCAAACAAACAATCAATCTATCCATTTATTATAACATTCCAAAATTTAGAATTTTGGGATGTTACAAACCTACCACCCTTAATATGAATCTCGTCCTTGAGATTCGGAGAGGCTAGCAAGAAATAAGTTAGGGTTGGGGTCTTCAAAATCCATCGACCATCACAGGGGGTCTGGGGTGATACCACCCTTAGAAACATTGTTACGGTTCCATCCTTATTGCTGACAGTGTCGATCTCTTCAGATCTTCAGGATAATTTCCATCTCTGACTCTTACGATAGCAGCATAACCTTTACCGCAATTCTTCTGTCCTTTCATCTTGGTAAGGTTATTCTGAGACTGGGTCTTCTTAGCTGACGGGTCTGGCGCCAATGCTAAACAACTATCGATATCTCATGGTGGTCAACAATTTATGGTTTCTCCTGTAGGAAATGGGTCTGGGCTTCATTCTCACCGTATATCCTACGATTGGCAACAACTGCCTTGTACAAGGGAAAAATACTATACCATTCTAAGGTTTAAACAAGGTCTTGATCGTCGTCTCTCTACTATAGGTAAGTCACTCAGATTTACCATCCCACATAGCAAGGCGACTAATAATAGTAAGTAGGTATGGTGATCAATCCATCCCGCACCCAAATCATTACCTTGTATACGGTTTAGCGAATCTCGCATTATAACACTCGGTCATCCTCACAAGCATTGCAGAATTTCTCTTGTCAACGAACCAAGTTCGTATAAATCCATTGCTTCTGCAAGCCAGCCAGACAACTATCGTTTCTTCACAACTCTCAGGTTTTGCGTTGCTCCTATAAAATCGTCGACTGAAAAAGGCATATCCTCTTCCAGGGTTTTTCCTTCAGCAAGAGTGCACTTGCTTCTTGGCAGGTCTTGGGGCCGGTGAGTTATGGCCCATCTCATCACTTGCAAACCTTAAACTCATCATCGGGGCAACTGATCATTATTCCAATATCCAATTTCCTAGCATTCTTAAATCCATCCAATTGTACTCTCTCCCTTCCTTCTATTGGTGCCAAGCTAAGATGTGATTACTCAAACTCATCAAAGAGTCACCATTGCTCCATATTATCAACATCATACCTCCTTTTATATCCAAATAGTACTTCATTCCTACATACTCTTGGGGTATCCCACATATCGAGACAAAAGTCCTTCTTATTTTGTCTGAAGTCCACTTCATAGAATATCATTTTCTTTACCAGTGGTCAAAGGTTCTCACAGGGTACTACCACCCTTAAAATGCTCCAATCTTCCATAGACCATATTTCTCATATCCTTGAAAATGGTCAAAATCTTCCTTCATAGAGTAACAACTCATAAAAATCCAAATCAGTACCAACGATGATAACTTTATTGATTCTCCAATTACTACAATCTCCTGTATTTCCATTACAGGCCTCAACTGAACACCTCAATAATAAAAATGTTCTCACTACTTCTACTACATTTCTTTTGTTGCTAACTCAACTATTTAGCACAAACTTCCTTCTCATTGGGACAATCCATGGCAAAGTGCCCTACTTCATTACAACAAAAACATATTACTTCCGACAAGTCTCGTGGTTTCCTTATGACTACATAGCCTCCTTGGGTCCCCGGATTCCGTTTTGGGCAACTGTTGAAGTAGTGCCCTGACTCCTTGCACCTGAAACAGGTGATATGACTCAGGTCCTTCTTGAAATCCAATCTACTTCTCTTCCTAGACTTTTCCGTTCCCATCAGGGCTTCTATTTCCTGTGGGTCATACTCTACTACGTCTGTCGGGAGTTCTACTAGATCTCCATTCAGACAATTCTGGGAGATGTGTCCTTCTTCTCCACATGAATAGCATGACTTGGTGCAGGCTTTAACTTTGTTTCCTTTGTGTGTGTCCTCCACTTTTTTTCTTCATCACAGGCTCTTCTAAAGTTTCCTTGAGGGCTCCTTTCATTGTTTCTTTCTTCTGCTGGGTGGTTCTTTGTACCATGGGGTAAATGTGACACTGAGCAGTGTAGTGGGTAGTTCCTTCACACAAGAAACAAGTAATCTACCTAGTTGGGCATTTTTCCGTTGGGTGACTTCCTTCACAATTAGGACATTCATCCTTGTGTTCTTTATGGTTGTGTCCTATTTCTCCGCAAAGCTTGCATGCACGGAGTTTCTTCATATACTTTTCATAAGGCTGTAAATTCGGGGACACAAGACAAGACTTTAGCAAAGTCGACTTAAATTCCTTCCAAGTGGTTACTCCTTGCCATCCATTGATGGTTTGGTACATCCTCCACCAAGTAGCAGCACCTCGTTCAAAGCATTGTGGAGCATGCTGGGCCATATCCTTTCTGGCTATAGGGGTATTCTTCATGTGATCCTCCATGTTCTGAATCCATTGGTCCATCTCCAATTGACTTATAGGTCCCAAAAATATAAGCTCATCTCCATTCATCCTCTATTGGGTCCAAGGGTTTTGGGGGTGGGGTAAGAGAGATAGGGAGGGATACAAACAATACAAACAATAGTTTGGAAAGCGCATTTTATTTTGTGGCTGTCGGAAAAACATCAAACAAATGGCAGCTCACAAACATCGCATCTAACGTAAGTATATAACAGGGGGTTTGGTCTTCTAAGGTCAACAAATCTTCAAAGTCGCCAAACTCTTCAAGTCTTGTTCATGTCTCCGATGGCTTCTACCGATCGTACTTATCCTTCTCAAGTTCCTCTCCCAGAACTCTGTCGACGCGAATTCTCTAGTGATATCCTTTAATATTCCCGGAGTTGCGTTCCAAATTTCTGGGTTTCAATATCCTTGGCATAAGCCATGGTTCTACCGTCCTTTAGTTCCTGACAAATCTCCGGTTTCTCAAGGTTTTAACTCCTCCATCTTGGCTACTTTCAGCTTCTAGTTCCTGAGTTCTTCATGAATTGCTTCCTTGTCAAATATGGCTTCCTAAAGTTCCACCCTAAACTTCTTGATGTAATACTCCAGATCCTGGTGATACACCAGCTAAGATTAAAACTGCATCCTTTGCTGACAAATGCTCCATCATCCAATCCTTCCATGCATATGCATGCTTAACTCAGCATGGTGACAATAGCATAGGCGAACGATAACATCATGAATGTCCATGTTTCTGCTCTTGTCATTTCCATGAGCTATCATTCCATAGTTGATATCTCCTCCATTAGAGTTTTTTTAACAAAACTTTGAGTTCTAAAGTTCATGTTCCGGTCTTTCTCCTACACACCTTGATCTCGGGTATTGACAGCTTCCATAGTCTGCCAAGTTCCATCAGAGTAGCCTTCTTAGGTCATACCAATCTGGAAATTCTTCAAAGCCTTCGAATTCTCCTAGTCTTCTTCACCATAGTAGTTTCCGTCATTGTAATGCATGGTAAAAGTCCTCTTTATTCCAAAGTAGTCTTAGTTGTCCGATATCTTGTACTCCTTGGAGTGGTCTCATCAGCCATATCTTCAAGTGGTCACAAGGGGAAAGGGGTATGGTCTAGCTAAAAGGGAATATTTGAATAAGCTTAGGAGAGAAGAGAGGTAAAAGATCTTTTTGAAAATAAAGTAGTAGAGAAAATCTTTCCTATGGGCTTGCCAATTTCTAGGGTCACGTCCTACAGTCAGCATGTGCTCTGATACCATCTTGTAGCGACCTGACCCGAATGGATCAAGTCTCTGTGCTTAACTGTCATCCCTGGATCGGTATGCTGACACACACAGTACTCGAGGATTTATAACAAAGGTAAATCACATGTATAAAGTAGCATAAATACTATTACCTCAAATCCATATAGCGGAAGTAACAAGGTTGTGGATTCCCATCAACACCAATGGCAAAGTTGAGTGTAGAAATCGTAACCCTAACGTAACACTTACTCGTCGTAAGATTCCTGCAACATGAGACGTTGCAGCCATGTAGGTCAGTACATTGAATGTATTGGCAAATTCACACCATAGAGCAATGATGAATAATAGCTATCACTACATGCATATATGGCTGGTGGAAAAGCTCTACGGTTATAATGTTTTTGCGAAAAGCCAATTTTTCCCTACTACAAAGGAATACATTTTATTTAACTATCATGGTGGTTGTTAAACATTGAGAATGGTTGACAGCATTCTCAATCCCAATTAAGCATCATCATCAAACCCAACCATATTAGTTAAAGTAGCATGATGAGATTCACATGATAATCCAAGTACTAGATACTCAAAATGTCCATAACCGGGGACACGGCTAATCATGATTAGTTTATACACTCTACAGAGGTTTGTGCACTTTTCCCCACAAGACTCGATCTCCTCCATTGGTTTTCTCGGACTGCATGGTGTTTGAGAAAATGGATGACCGAGACATAGTCTTTCAGAAGCGCTAGCACCTTACGGTGGGTAGACCTGTACACCTACTTGCCCCTACATCTGCTAGTCTACCACTGTAAGAGTTCGCACGACTTAATCAACTATGCTAGAGCCCATAATAGCACGTGGCTGCACATGGAAGTTTATAGCATGAATAATCTTATGATCCCTTTGAGCCTGGGTGGCGGTCCAAAACAAACAGGCAATCCTGGAAAACCCAGGTACCTCAATCCACCCAGATGTGTATTCAAGTTGCCACCTTAAATAAACCATTAATTAACAATCTCACATCTGTCGTGGAAATTCACTCATCCAATCCACGTCTACTAGCATAGCATGGCATAATAAGAAAACGTAGAAGTAATTCCCAAGGGTTTGATAATAAAACAGGTAATAGGTACTACCTCATGCACTTCCCAAAACCCACATATTAATCAGATCCTAATGATGCAATTGTTTGAGGATTGATCTAATGCATAAAAACTGGGTAGTAAGGAGGTATGATCAAATGTGAACTTGCATGTACTATTGATGAAGATGATTCGCACTCATAACTCCTGATAGTTCTACATGTCACACTCCGGTCAATCTATCGTAAGCAAACAATAGTAACCACACATAAGCTATCACTCAAAAGATCGGGAAGATCGAAGAAAACAAATTGGAAAACATCAAAACCAAGCATATAACTCTTGAAACATTAAACAATTTCTAACAGTACCAAAATTGTATGGATTTGGCCTTATCAGAAAGTTCATGTCAAGGGCTTCAATTTGCAAAAAGAATCAACTCAAACGGAGTTATAGAACTCGAGTTACGATCAAATGAAGTTCAAATACTAAACTATTTTAAATTCAAATTTTAACTTTCAAAAACATGTTTAAGTTGTTTTATTGTATAGAGAGGATCATAACGTAGATGTGGATGTTGGTTTCGTTGGATTTGGATAAGCGGACAAAAAGTTGTGAGCGTTTGAAGAACAAGGACTAAATTGTAAAATAAAACAACTACAACTAGGTCCCTGGCAGAAAAAAAACCCAGATCTAATATAGAAACGTTCACTACTGATGCCTAAATAACGAAAACGTTCGCTGCGACCACTAAACGATCGAACGTTCGTATACTAACAGAAACCATTTCGAATATATAAATAACTAACCTAGATCTAATCCTAGCCGTAGATGACAAATCAGACGGGCGAGGTGAGAGGCGAGGCGTACCGCGACGACGGTGGCTGCCGGCGGCGAGGGAGACGGCGGCGGCGGCCTGAACGTCGACGGGGCGACGACTCCGGTGGGTCTCCGGCGGCGGCGAGGGCGTCGGGGGCTCGGCGCGGCGCGATGGAGAGGTTGGTGGGGTCGGCGGTGCTCGGGGCGTCGGGACGGAGCGCGGCGGCGGCAGCAGTTGGCAACGGCGGCGGCGACGGCAATAGATGGCGGCGGTGGCGGATCTGGCGAGAGGCAGCGGCGCGAGGGGACGAGAAGTGGGGTCCGGGACCCGCTATTTATAGGCGGCCGGGGCGGCGAGGCGTGGAGGAGGGGGCATGGAGGCCGGGGCGGTCATGGCGTGGCGGCGCTGACGTGCGACGGCGGGACTCGGGAGGAGTCCCGGTCGGGGACGATGGGCGAGGCGGCGAGGAGCTGGGCTGGCGGGCCGCGGCCTGGCAAACTGGGCCGGCCCGGTCGGGCGGAGGAAAATATTTTTTTTAAAAACATTTTCAGACAAACAAAAATAATAAAACCAAAATAAATAAATATATTATATAGGCATATAATATATCAAAAGTTTTAGAAAAAGATTTCCTACATCATGAACATTATTCTAGCTTAAAATAAAATCCACAACAATTCTAATAATTCAAACAGTGCTACTGACCTATTTAAAACCCAATAAAATCATTTTAAAATAACAAAATGGTTTCAAATTTATTTCTCTCCAATTTCTACTGTAGGGAATCATGTTACCCTAATGTCCATATATTTTATTTTTGGAGACAAATAATTTGAAAAAACGCAAATAAATCCAAATTGAAAATAATTTTCAAATGGACTTTAAATTGGATTTCTTTTAAACTCCCAACTCATATTTCATATGTTTTAAAGAAGTCATTTTATCTTCTCTCATGAAAATCATTTAGTTGCTTGAAGTTTCTGAATTGAAAAATATTTCCAAATGAAATTCAAATCTCTTCAAAACTCTTTCATTTATTTAAATGGAAGAAGTCGTGTCATCTTCTCTCTAGAGTTTTGTGTTTGAAAAGAATTTGAATCCATGGAGATCAGAAGGCAAAGGTGAAACTTTGGGAAAGTCCTTTTATTCCCTCTAATTTAACTTTCAAAACTTTCCAATTTCACTCAATCAATCACATAACAATCAAACAAACAATCAATCTATCTATTTATTATAACATTTCAAAATTTAGAATTTTGGGATGTTACAACTTGGCACTTGGGGGCTAATGCCTAATTGATCAGACAAATCGAAGGTGAAGGAAGTCAACAAGGACAAATTTTGAACAGAAAGTCTCGGTTCATCTTGAAGAGGTGAACCGGCCCTTGGGGGCTACATAGTTGAAGTCTTTTATCCAAAGTTCCGGTTCATCTGGAAGAGATAAACCGGCCCTTCGGGGCTACAGTGGAGTTGATATACAGTATAAAGAAAAGCTATAAAGGCTTTTGATTGGAAGATACCTCATAGCGTTCCTTCATCAAGTTGACTAAACCAGCCTCATAGTCACGGCTTGTATATAGGTGGTTTAGGTATCCAGAGTGAAGTTCTTGAGCGTTGAGATGAGCATAGCTTGACAGACCAGTCTTCCATTTGCCTTTCTCCATAGCAGAAAATTCCTCTTTGGCACTGTGTTTTGACAAAGCGACATGGTTCCCAGGCGAAGTATGGCCAAACCCGGTAATCACAATATCGTCAGTTGCTTTACTTGGGCTAGCCGGTTTATCTGAGGCTTTGGCTGGGCTTGGCGGATCAGCGGTAGGACTTGGAGGATTAATAACTGGGCTTGGCGGATCAGCATGAGGACTGGCTGGTTTAACTTCTGGCGGATCAACATAAGTGTCCTGACCTTGTGGTACAGGATCATCCATAGGAATATCAGCATCTCCACCAGTACCTTCTCGGGTCCTCTCCGGTTCAAATTACTCAGTGAGAGTATTCGTTTTTGCCTTCTTGCTGAGTCAGGCTTTAGCTAAAAGTATCATACTCACCCGATAAAAGAAAGTAAAGCTAAAAGTATCATACTCACCCAGGGACGGTCTTGAGAGGAGGCATTTGTGTGGTTGATGAGTCGCCAGAAGATGAGTTGGAAGTTACCTGATAATTCAAATCAGACAGATTAAGTGGGTACCGGAAGCAACCCGCCAAAGGATAAGATTTATTAGAAGAACACGAGACCTCTTGACGACGCTTTTGGGTTGGGGTGTCTAGTAAACCGGAGGAAGTTACCTGTTGGCCACTATGTCGGGTTGTGCGACAACTTTCATGTTGCTGTGTCTTCAAAGAAAATTGTGGAGCCAAATGAGCAAGAGGATGTGAGCATTTTACTTTCTGGACAGCACAGCGAAGTTTTTGTATTGGTACATGATCTGAATTGGAGGAAAGGGAGATTACCTCTACATGGTCAGCACGGCTGGCTTCCGCATCATCCTGATAATGATCATTGTCAATAAGATGCATAAAAAATGAACCAAGGGAATCAAGTTCTACCTCTGATTCCGAATCTTCAACATCTTCAGGCGGATCAGAGGACTCGGCAGTTTTCTTCTTTGCCGGCCTCTTTGTGACCTTGCTCTTGGCACGAGGAGCTCTCACCGGTTTGTCTTGTGGTATTGCCGGTTTGTCTTGAGGCTTCCTCTTTGGCCTGTAAATAATAAACAAAAGGCTATCAGAAAATTTTTAAAGGGGAAATGGATTAAAAAGCAGAAAGATTAATTCTTACAGCCAACGATTTGTTGGAGGCATAAAAGGGGCGCAACCCAGTCTTGTTGCACTCAGCTATCGGTTCATCTAGCATCTTTTTTACACACTAAGTGACCTCTTCGTCAACCATCGGTATGTCAGTATGCCATTGAGGATCATTTACATTGCCGGTATATTCATGCATTAATCTTGTGCGGCGGCTTAAGGGCAGAATACCCCATGAAACCCAGCAACGGACGAGATCAATACCAGTTAAACTGTTTGCTACAAGAGCCCGGAGCTTAGCAAGCTGTGGCACATAAGTATGTCGTTCTTTGGCAGTAAGCCGCCGAAGTACTGGATGTCCATTGCTGAGTCGATGAGGACGGTAACCCGGCAGAGGGTTTTCATCGGCAGGAACGGTGTTTCGGCAATAGAACCATGTTTGATTCCAATATTTGGGGTGGTTGTGATGTTTCGCATGAGGGAAATCTACTTCCTTCCTCTTTTGAATCGACACTCCGCCAAGTTCAGTATTGGGGCCATCACAAAATTCTATACGGCGGTTCAGGTGGAAGAATTCTCTAAAAAGGTCAACAGTCGGTTCCTCTTGCAGATAAACTTCATAGAACACTTGGAAGTTGCAAATATTTGACACTGAGTTTGGTCCAATATCTTAAGGCTGGAGCTGGAAACTAGCAAGCACATCACAATTTTTTTTTATCCGGGAGGGCTGAATCCTCGGTCCATATGCTGCATAAACACAAGAACTTCTCCTTCTTGAGGTTCAGGAGGATTCTCAGGTCCAGGGACTCGCCAATGAATGATTTCCTTCTTGGCTAAAGCGCCAGTCAGAACATATCCAGTAAGCTGCTCTTCTTTAATCTGAAAGGGGACCCAATTACAAGAAGAGAACTGTTTGGCCATTTTTGCTGACAAGCTGTAAAGGAAGTTTAAATACCGTTTCACGGTTCAAGGTTGATATGAGTAAACCAGTGTCAAACCGGAGGATTTGATCAAAGCATATGTACATGTTAAACCGGAGACTTATGTTCAGGTAAAGTTGGCGGTTTAAGTGAGGGCTAATGGTACCTGCGGGATTATCATTTTCTAAAAAGTTTAACCACCTATAGTGGGAGAAGCACATCCGAAATATACCAAGTGCTGAAGAAACAGGTTTCACAAGACGGTATTGTAATTTTGGATCAACCACAGTTCAGTAAAGGAAATTTTCTGAGCCCTAAAAATGGCGACGATAGAACACAAAATGTCTAGATGGATCTATCAGGGAAGGAAGAAATACTATGGCAAGGTAAACTAAAACTACAACTTCGGCCGCAAAAGGAAGATGACAAGATCAGCTAGATTCAAGGAGATAATAAGGAAAGGCAGATGAGCACCGATGAACGCTGATGAACACTGAAGAACTACAGAACCCTAATGCAGATCTGATGGTCAGGAAAAGGAGTACTTACCAGGGTTGCACGGCGGCAGAGGGATGTCGCAGGGTTCCTGGTCAACAACAGGTTGATGCAGCGGCCTGGTTGCTGGAGACGCAAAGGTGGACGGCGGCGGCGATGCTCGAGCTCTTCGGAGTCGCTGGGAGGAAGAAGATACAAGAAGGCACGGAAGGGAAAAGTGAGAGACCAACCGGTCCTATTTATAAGGAAATGGATAAGTAAGCCGGCACGAAAATCGAGGAGCCTAAAAAAGGGGATTAGGGCACAACTGTCGCCTCGATCTTCGGAGGTCAATTAAATAAAAGAAATCTTTATGAGTTTTTTACGTAGATGACATCATGGCAGTTTAAGGTGATTCTAGAAGATGATGTCATGGCGGTTTACAAGGATGATGTCTACTACACAGCCTTCTTCTTGTAGACGTTGTTGGGCCTGCAAGTGCACAGGTTTGTAGGACAGTAGCAAATTTCCCTCAAGTGGATGACCTAAGGTTTATCAATCCGTAGGAGGCGTAGGATGAAGATGGTCTCTCTCAAACAACCCTGCAACCAAATAACAAAGAGTCTCTTGTGTCCCCAACACACCCCATACAATGGCAAATTGTATAGGTGCACTAGTTCAGGAAAGATATGGTGATACAAGTGCAATATGGATGGTAGATATAGGTATTTTTAATCTGAAATTATAAAAACAGCAAGGTAACTAATGATAAAAGTGAGCACCAACGGTATTGCAATGATAGGAAACAAGGCCTAAGGTTCATACTTTCACTAGTGCAAGTTCTCTCAGCAATAATAACATAGATAGATCATATAAAAATGCATCAACATGCAACAAAGAGTCACTCCAAAGCCACTAATAGCGGAGAACAAACGAATAGATTATGGTAGGGTACGAAACCACCTCAAAGTTATCCTTTCTGTTCTATGTATTCAAGACATCATAGTAAAATAACGTGAAGCTATTCTTTCCGCTCAATCCATCATAGAGTTCATACTGGAATAACACCTTAAGACACAAATCAACCAAAACCCTATTGTCACCTAGATAATCCATTGTCACCTCAAGTATCCGTGGGCATGATTATACGATATGCATCATACAATCTCAGATTCATCTATTCAACCAACACAAAGTACTTCAAAGAGTGCCCCAAAGTCTCTACCGAAGAGTCAAGACGAAAACGGGTGCTAACCCCTATCCATAGGTTCATGGGCGGAACCCGCAAGTTGGTCACCAAAACATACATCAAGTGGCACATGATACCCCATTGTCACCATAGATAATCACGGCAAGACATACATGAAGTGGAAAACTCAATCCGATAAGATAACTTCAAGAGGAAAACTCAATTCATCATAAGAGAGTAGAGGGGGAGAAACATCATAAGATCCAACTATAATAGCAAAGCTCGGGATACATAAAGATCATGCCATAGAGGGAACACGAGAGAGAACACGAGAGAGAGAGAGATCAAACACATAGTTACTAGTACATACCCTCAGCCTCGAGGGTGAACTACTCCCTCCTCGTCATGGGTAGCGCCAGGATGATGAAGATGGCCACCGGTGAAGGAATCCCCCTCCGGCAGGGTACTGGAACAGGCTCCCGAGAGGTTTCTGGTGGCTACAGATGCTTGCGGCGGTGGAACTCCCGATCTATCTTTATATCCGATGTTTTTAGGGTACGAGAGAATATATAGGCGAAAGAATTCAGTCGGGGGAGCCTCGAGGGGCCCACGAGAGGGTAGGGCGCGCCCAGGGGGGTGGGCATGCCCCCCTATCTCGTGGCCTCCTCAAGGATCTTCTGACGTGCACTTCAAGTTCCTGGGATTGGTTCTGTTCCAAAAATAACTTTGCCAAAGGTTTCATTCCATTTGGACTCCGTTTGATATTCCTTTTCTTCGAATTACTGAAACATGCAATAAAACAACAATATGGGCTGGGCCTCCGGTTAATAGGTTTGTCCCAAAAGTAATATAAAAGTGTATAATAAAGCCCATAATCATTCAAAACAGATAATTAAATAGCATGAATGCTTCATAAATTATAGATACGTTGGAGACGTATCAGCATCCCCAAGCTTAATTCCTGCTCGTCCTCGAGTAGGTAAATGATAAAGAAAGAATTTATGAAGTGTGAATGCTAGAGGTGCACAAGTTTGATCAATGATAATTTCAATCACCTTTTCTAGCATGTTTATATGTCATAACAGTTGTTCATCTCATAAAACTTTTCATAATCAAGTAACAAGCTATTCACATGTTAAAGCATAGATCATAAACTTTCTTGAAAACTAGCAAGCTTCATTCTTAGTCATCGAACAATTGCAATTCATCCTATTTTCAGGAAGGGTCTATGTCAAAGCTTTGATTTAGCAAACTTCAGATACTCAACTATCATATAGTCTTCTACAATTGCTAACACTCACGCAATACTTGTGGTTATGAAGTTTTAATCAGACACAGAGAAAGATAGGGGCTTAAAATGTTGCCTCCAAACGTATTCACCTTTGGGTGATGTCAACGATAGTAGTTCATGCTAACGTACATCCAATTGGATATATATATATATATATATATCAGGATCACCCCAACACAAAGTGCTTGCCAAAGGATAAAATGAAAAAGGGAAAGGTGAAGATCACCTTGACTCTTGCATAAAGTAAAATACAAAAAGTAAAAGATAGGCCCTTCGCAGAGGGAAGCAGGGATTTGCAGAGGGGCCAGAGCTCGATTTTGAAATAGAGATAAATAATTTTGAGAGGTATGATCTCATTGTCAACATAACAACCAAGAGTTCCCAATATCTTCCATACTACATACCTTATAGGTGGTTCCCAAACAGAATGGTAAAAGTTTTTACTCCCTCTCCACCAACAATCATCAACCCATGGCTTGCCCGAAACAACGGGTGCCTCCAACTAACATCAAACCTTGGGGAGTTTTGTTTGTAATTATTTTGATTTTATTTTGATATTTTTGATCATGGGACTGGGCATCCCGGTTACCGCCATTTTCTCGTGAATGAGGAGCGGAGTCCACTCCTCTTGAGAATAACGCACCTAGCATGGAAGACACTGACAGCTCCTAGTTACTACATGAGCAATTCGGGCATACAAAACATATTATAATTTGAAGGTTTAGAGTTTGGCACATGCAAATTTACTTGGAAAGGTAGGTAAATACCGCATATAGGTAGGTATGGTGGACACTCATGGCAAAAACTAGGTTTAAGGAATTTGGATGCACAAGCAGTATTCCCGCTTAGTACAGATATTTAGGCTAGCAAGGGGAGAAAGGCAAGCTCAACATGTTTGAATGATCCATGACAATATACTTTAACTGAGATGTGAGAAAACATAGCCCATTACGGTGTCTTCCTTGTCCAACATCAAATCTTTAGCATGTCATACTTAATGAGTGCTCACAATTATAAAAGATGTCTTTGATAATATATTTATATGTGAAATCTCTCTTCCTTCAATATTCTTTCATGAATTGTTCAAGTGACCAACATAATGCTTTTTAACCGTCAATAAATTTACAATCTCTACTTCTTAGATGTGAAGTCATTACTCCCCATGGGATAAGAAAATGAAACATATATAATTTCAGATTTATGGCATTCAACTCATTCAACCATTTACTCATAGGATATAAGTGAAGCACATGAGTAAATGAAAAACTACTCCAAAAAGATATAAGTGAAGATCAATGAGTAGTTAAACAATTATGTAACTATGTGAAGACTCTATCTCATTTAAGAATTTCAGATCTTTGTATTGTACTCAAACAGCAGGCAAAACAAAATAAAATGGCATTGCAAGGATAGCACGACTCATGTGAAGAAGCAAAAACTTAGGCTCAACCGATACTAACCGATAATTGTTGAAGAAGAAAGGTGGGATGCCTACCGGGGCATCCCCAAGCTTAGATGCTTGAGACTTCTTGAAATATTATCTTGGGGTGCCTTGGGTATCCCCAAGCTTGAACTTTTGTGTCTCCTTAATTCCTCCCATATCATGGTTTCTCTTTTTATCAAAAGCTTCATCCACACCAAACTCAACAAGAACTCGTGAGATAGGTTAGTATAAACCAATGCAAAACCTTATCATTTTCTACTGTAACAAATTACTAACATTATTATTCAACATTGCATACTAAATGTATCTGCATATTTAATACTCCTATCCTCAAATAGAATCATTAAACAAGCAAGCATAGGCAAACAATGCAAACATAACAGCAATCTGCCAAAACAGTATAGTCTGTAAAGAATGCAAGATTAATCTTACTTCCCTAACTCCAAAAATTATAAGAAAAATACTAAGCTGTAAAAGACTTATCAGAGCTCATTATGCAAAAAGATTCAACATTAGATCACTCTCTGACTTTTCTAGGGAATTTTTGCAACAGCGGTAAACTTTCTGTTTTCAAACAGCAACATGTATACTTGCAAAATAAGCATGGTAAAGGCTATCCTTGACATTTTTTATTGAAAATAGAGATGAAAAATATTATTATAAATAACAATAAGAAAATACTAACAAAATAAAATGACGCTCCAAGCAAAACACATATCATGTGGCGAATAAAAATATAGCTCCAAGTAAAGTTACCGATGAACGTAGACGAAAGAGGGGATGCCTTCCGGGGCATCCCCAAGCTTAGGCCCTTGGTTGTCCTCAGATATTACCTTGGGGTGCCTTGGGCATCCCCAAACTTAGGCTCTGGCCAATCCTTATTCCATAGTCCATCGAATCTTTACCCAAAACTTGAAAACTTCAACCACACAAAACTCAAAACAAAACTCGTAAGCTCCGTTAGTATAAGAAAATAAAACCACCACTTAGGTACTGTAATGAACTCATTCTTTATTTAACTTGGTGTTAAACCTACTATATTCCAACTTTTATATGGTTCATACCCTTACATACTAGCCATAGATTCATCAAAATAAGCAAACAACACAATGAAAACAGAATCTGTCAAAAACAGAACAGTCTGTAGTAATCTGTATCAAACGTATACTTCTGGAACCCCAAAAATTATGAACTAAATTCCTGGATCTGAGTAATTTGTATATTAATCATCTTGAAAAAGAATCAACCTAGAATCACTCTTCAGTAAAAAAAGGCAGCTAATCTCGTGAGCGCTAAAGTTTCTGTTTTTTTATAGCAAGATCATATAGACTTCACCCAAGTCTTCCCAAAGGCTCTACTTGGCAGTTTATTGAAATAAAAGATATAAAGCATGATTAGTACAGTAGAATAATCATTTGAACACACAAAAACAGTAAGGGTGAATGTTGGGTTGTCTCCCAACAAGCGCTTTTCTTTAATGCCTTTCTAGCTAGGCATAATGATGGCAATGATGCTCACATAAAAGATAAGAATTGAAACATAAAGAGATCATGATGAAGAATATGACTAGCACATTTAAGTCTAACCCACTTCCTATGCATAGGGATTTTGTGAACAAATAACTTATGGGAACAATAATCAACTAGCATAGGAAGGTAAAACAAGCATAACTTCAAGATTTTAAGCACATAGAGAGGAAACTTGGCATTATTGCAATTCCTACAAGCATATGTTCCTCCCTCATAATAGTTTTCATTAGCATTATGAATGAATTCAACAATATAACCAGCGCCTAAAGCATTCTTTTCATGATCTATAAGCATAGAAAATTTACTACTCTCCACATAAGCAAATTTCTTCTCATGAATAATAGAGGGAGCAAACTCAACAAAATAATTATCATGTGAGGCATAATCCAATTGAAAAATAAAATCATGATGACAAGTTTCATGGTTATAATTATTCTTAATATCATACAAGTCATCACAATAATCATCATAGATAGCAACTTTGTTCTCTTCCAAATCCACTTTCATCACAATAAGATTCAACATCCTCCAAAATAGTGGGATCAATACTACCTAAAGTTGACACTCTTCCAAACCCACTTTCATCAATATAATCATTATAAATAGGAGGCATGCTTTCATCATAATAAATATTCTCATCAAAACTTGGGGGACAAAAAATATCATATTCATCAAACATAGCATCCCCAAGCTTGTGGCTTTGCATATCATTAGCATCATGGATATTCAAAGAATTCATACTAACAACATTGCAATCATGCTCATCATTCACATATTTAGTGCCAAACATTCTATAGATTTATTCTTCTAGCACTTGAGCACAATTTTCCTTTCCATCATTCTCACGAAAGATATTAAAGAGATGAAGCATATGAGACAAACTCAATTCCATTTTTTTCAGTTTTCTTTTATAAACTAAACTAGTGATAAAAAAACAAAAAGATTCGATTGCAAGATCTAAAGATATACCTTCAAGCACTCACCTCCCCGGCAACGGCGCCAGAAAAGAGCTTAGTTGACGGGGTGAGAGTGCCGTTTACCTAGCCTCCCCGGCAATGGCACCAGAAAAGAGCTCCATGTCTACTACACAACCTTCTTCTTGTAGACGTTGTTGGGCCTGCAAGTGCACAGGTTTGTAGGACAGTAGCAAATTTCCCTCAAGTGGATGACCTAAGGTTTATCAATCCGTAGGAGGCGTAGGATGAAGATGGTCTCTCTCAAACAACCCTGCAACCAAATAACAAAGAGTCTCTTGTGTCCCCAACACACCCAATACAATGGCAAATTTTATAGGTGCACTAGTTCGGCGAAGAGATGGTGATACAAGTGCAATATGGATGGTAGATTTAGGTATTTTTAATCTGAAATTATAAAAACAGCAAGGTAACTAATGATAAAAGTGAGCACAAACGGTATTGCAATGATAGGAAACAAGGCCTATGGTTCATACTTTCTTCACTAGTGCAAGTTCTCTCAACAATAATAACATAGATAGATCATATAACAATCCCTCAACATGCAACAAAGAGTCACTCCAAAGCCACTAATAGCGGAGAACAAACGAAGAGATTATGGTAGGGTACGAAACCACCTCAAAGTTATCCTTTCTGTTCTATCTATTCAAGAGTTCGTAGTAAAATAACGTGAAGCTATTCTTTCCGCTCAATCCATCATAGAGTTCATACTAGAATAACACCTTAAGACACAAATCAACCAAAACCCTAATGTCACCTAGATACTCCATTGTCACCTCATGTATCAGTGGGCATGATTATACGATATGTATCACACAATCTCATATTCATCTATTCAACCAACACAAAGTACTTCAAAGAGTGCCCCAAAGTCTCTACCGGAGAGTCAAGATGAAAACGTGTGCCAACCCCTATGCATAGGTTCATGGGCGGAACCCGCAAGTTGGTCACCAAAACATACGTCAAGTGGCACATGATACCCCATTGTCACCACAGATAATCACGGCAACACATACATCAAGTGTTCTCAAATCATTAAAGACTCAATACGATAAGATAACTTCAAGAGGAAAACTCAATTCATCACAAGAGTGTAGAGGGGGAGAAACATCATCAGATCCAACTATAATAGCAAAGCTCGGGATACATCAAGATCGTGCCATAGAGGGAACACGAGAGAGAACATGATAGAGAGACAGAGATCAAACACATAGTTACTGGTACATACCCTCAGCCTCGAGGCTGAACTACTCCCTCCTTGTCATGGATAGCGCCCGGATGATGAAGATGGCCACCGGTGAAGGATCCCCCTCCGGCAGGGTGCCAGAACGGGCTCCCGAGAGGTTTTTGGTGGCTACAAAGGCTTGCGGCAGCGGAACTCCCAATCTATCTTTATATTCGATGTTTTTAGGGTATGACAGAATATATAGGCGAAAGAAGGGACTTTTTCACTATTCTGACTCTTTCAGCAAACTTTGTCACAAAATGAACTCGACATGAAAGTATTTCACGATCTGACCCTTTTTAGCAACACCATAGCCCGCGGCGTTTCTGCCCAACATAGCAACGCCGAGGTAGCTAGCGCTTTTGGCCAACAAAGAAACGCCGAGGTAGCTCGCATTTTCCACCATGTAAGAAATGCCATAGGCTTTGGCGTTTCTGACCAAGAAACAAACGCCATATGTCTTGGCGTTGCAGCCCTGGTTATCGAGTAGTTTCTTATCTTGGCGTTTCTAAGAAGGCCAGAAACGCCGCTAGCCTTGGCGTTTCTAGCCGGGCGTCTCTGGCAGCTGAGGAGGAAGACCCTGACGAGGCAGCGAGTGGGTTGGGTGCTAGTGAAGAAACGCCAAGGCCTATGGCGTTTCTCATCTGGTCCGAAACGCGAGCTATCTTGGCGTTTCTTTGTTGGATAGAAGAGCTAGCTACCTCGGCATTGGTATGTTGGGCAGAAACGTTGTGGGCTATGGCGTTTCTAAAAGGGTTAGATCGTGAAATACTTTCATGTCGAGTTCACTTTGTGACAAAGTTTGTTGAAAGGGTCAAAATAGTGATTTCGGCCCGAAAGAAGTCGGTCGGGGGAGCCTCGAGGGGCCCACGAGAGGGTAGGGCGCGCCCCCCTATCTCGTGGCCTCCTCGAGGATCTTCTGACGTGCACTCCAAGTTCCTGGGATTGGTTCTGTTCCAAAAAAAACTTTGCCAAAGGTTTCATTCCGTTTGGACTCCGTTTGATATTCCTTTTCTTCGAATTACTGAAACAGGCAATAAAACAACAATATGGGCTGGGCCTCCGGTTAATAGGTTAGTCCCAAAAGTAATATAAAAGTGTATAATAAAGCCCATAATAATTCAAAACAGATAATAAAATAGCATGAATGCTTCATAAATTATAGATACGTTGGAGACGTATCAAAGGACAACATGAAGATGTTCAAATCAGAATTTCTCTAAAGTTGAAGATTGACATGAACAAGTTCAAATCAACCTGGGGCCTAATGTTGGGGATATGACTATTGAGTTAAACCGCCCAGGAGGGGCCGGGTTAACTCACAAGGAATCCTGTACAAAAGCCTATGACGATGAAGGCTAAGGCCATGGCGTTTTTATGAAGACTTAGAGGCCTAGAAGCCCAATAGCGGATTAGGGCCCATAGTAGTAAACCATCTTAGATGTATAACTTGTATTGTAAGTCGGGGAAAGGAGAAACCGAGCCGGACACTTGTATGAGTCGGCCTCGGGATTCTGTAGACCGGCCGGGCGTCAACCTATGTATATAAAGGGACGACCCGGCGGCGGTTCAGGGACAAGAAATATCAACTCGAGAACTAGGCAAAGCATATTTGCTCCCTGGTAATTGAGACCACATCAAGAACACCATAACTGGATCGTAGGCTTTTACCTTCACCGCAAGGGGCCGAACCAGTATAAACTCCCTATGTCCTTTGTCCGGTTTAACCCCTCTAAGCTAACCCGGTCGCGATGGCTCCACGACTAAGTCCTTTCACTAGGACATCTGACGTGATAATTCCAGGACACCAGTTTTTGCCATGAGAGTCCACCATACCTACCTATGGATCGAGTAAGATCCTTCAAGTAAGTTGTCATCGATGCCTGCAATAAAAATTGCTCTCTAAATATGTATGACTTGTTAGTGTGAAGAAAATAAGCTTTATACGATCTTGTTATGGAAGCAATAAAAGCGACGGACTGCATAATAAAGGTCCATATACAAGTGGCAATATAAAGTGACGTTCTTTTGCATTAAGATTTTGTGCATCCAACCATAAAAGCGCATGACAACCTATGCTTCCCTCTGTGAAGGGCCTATATTTTACTTTATGTCTTTTACTTTATGCAAGAGTCAAGGTGATCTTCACCTTTCCCTTTTTCATTTTATACTTTGGCAAGCACCTCGTGTTGGAAAGATCCTGATATATATATCCAACTGGATGTAAGTTAGCATGAACTATTATTGTTGACATCACCCAAAGGTGAATACGTTGGGAGGAAACACTATAAGCCCCTATCTTTCGCAGTGTCCAATTAACACCACATAACCATAAGTATTGCATGAGTGTTAGCAATTGAAGAAGACTATATGATAGTTGAGTATGTGGAGTTTGCTAAATAAAAGCTCTAACAAAGTTTAAGGTCTATGCTTGTACATGTGAATAGCTTGTTACTTGATCGTGAGAAGTTTTATGAGATGAACTACTGTTTGACATTTAATCATGCTAGAAAAGGTGATTGAAATTATCATTGATCAAACTTGTGCACCTGCTAGCATTCACACTTCATAAATTCTTTCTTTTATCATTTACCTACTCGAGGACGAGCAAGAATTAAGCTTGGGGATGCTGATACGTCTCGAACGTATCTATAATTTATGAAGCATTCATGCTATTTTATTATCTATTTTGAATGTTTACGGGCTTTATTATGCACTTTTTTATTAGTTTTGGGACTAACCTATTAACTGGAGGCCCAACCCATATTGATGTTTTCTTGCCTATTTCAGTGTTTCGAAGAAAAGGAATATCAAACGGAGTCCAAACGGAATGAAAGCTTCGGGAGCGTGATTTTTGGAACGAACGTGATCCAGGAGACTTGGAGTTGAACTCAAGGAAGCTTCGAGGTGGCGTGGGGGGCACCCCCCTACTAGGCGTGCCCCCTGTCATGTGGGCCCCTCGCGCGTCCCCTGACCGACTTCTTTCGCCTATATAAGTCCATATACCCTAAATCCTTCGAAGACAATGATCGATCGGGAGTTCCACCGCTGCAAGCCTCTGTAGCCACCAAAAACCTCTCAGGAGCCTATTCCGGCACCCTGCCGGAGGGGGAACCCATCACCGGTGGCCATATTCATCATCCCGGCGCTCTCCATGACGAGGAGGGAGTAGTTCACCCTCGGGGCTGAGGGTATATACCAGTAGCTATGTGTTTGATCTCTCTCTCTCTCTCTCTTGTGTTCTCTCTATGGCACGATCTTGATGTATCGCAAGCTTTGCTATTATAGTTGGATCTTATGATGTTTCTCCCCCTCTACTCTCTTGTAATGGATTGAGTTTTCCCTTTGAAGTTATCTAGTCGGATTGAGTCTTTAAGGATTTGAGAACACTTGATGTATGTCTTGCCGTGCTTATCTGTGGTGACAATGGGATATCACGTGATCCACTTGATGTATGTTTTGGTGATCAACTTGCGGGTTCCACCCATGAACCTATGCATAGGGGTTGGCACACGTTTTCGTCTTAACTCTCCGGAAGAAACTATGGGGCACTCTTTGAAGTACTTTCTGCTGGTTGAATAGATGAATCTGAGATTGTGTGATGCATATCGTATAATCATGCCCACGGATACTTGAGGTGACAATGGAGTATTTAGGTGACATTAGGGTTTTGGTTTATTTGTGTCTTAAGGTGTTATTCTAGTATGAACTCTATGATAGATTGAATGAAAAGAATAGCTTCATGTTATTTTACTATGGACACTTGAATGGATAGAACAGAAAGGATAACTTTGAGGTGGTTTCATACCCTACCATAATCTCTTCGTTTGTTCTCCACTATTAGTGACTTTGGAGTGACTCTTTATTACATGTTGAGGGATAGTTGTATGATCTAGTTATGTTATTATTGTTGAGAGAACTTGCACTAGTGAAAGTATCGACCTTAGGCCTTGTTTCCTACCATTGCAATACCGTTTACGCTCACTTTTATCGCTTGCTACCATGCTGTTTTTATAATTTCAGATTACAAATACCTATATCTACCATCCACATTGTACTTGTACACCATCTCTTCGCCGAACTAGTGCACCTATACAATTTTCCATTGTATTGGGTGTGTTGGGGACACAAGAGACTCTTTGTCATTTGGTTGCAGTGTTGTTTGAGAGAGACCATCTTCATCCTATGCCTCCCACGGATTGATAAACCTTAGGTCATCCACTTGAGGGAAATTTGCTACTGTCCTACAAACCTCTGCACTTGGAGGCCCAACAACGTCTACAAGAAGAAGGTTGTGTAGTAGACATCACCGGGTTGTTGGGTGGAGGAGTTCCCTTCCGTGCTATGGAGTATCAATACTACCCCCAACAGATCTACGAGTTACACGCCTTTCTTCATGGTTTACGAAGCAGAGGCGGTTCTTCCTAGTGCCATCCGTCATGACTCACCCCGTGTGGCGGTTTACGTTGAAACTGATATTGAGAAAGCACGTCAGGATGCACTTGACCTGTTAGATGAGGAGTGTGACCTTGCGGCGGCTCGCTCGGTGTTTTACCAACAAGATCTGCGTCGTTACCACAGCCGCCAGGTTAAGTCCAGAACCTTTTAAGAAGATGATTTGGTGCTCTGGCTCATCCAGGATCAAACTGATATGCACAAGTTATCCTCACCTTGGGAAGGACCCTTTGTGGTCAGCAAGAACTTGAACTACGGGTCATACTACCTTATCGATGTCCAAGAGCACAAGGACTCGCGTAAGTCTGAGGAGGAGACCCCCCGGCCGTGAAATATTGCTCATCTTCGGCCTTACTACACTTGAGCCACCAACTCTTATGATGTACATATTTTGACGATGTATATATTATGATGATTATAATAAAGCAGGGCCTCTGTGTTTCATCTTTAATAATAATGAGTCTTCTTCATCACAATTTCATGATCATTTGGGGCTTTGATCATATTCGAATCATAGCTATTAACCCCTTTGGTCCGGCTTCCTCATCATATTCGAATCATAGCCGTTAAACATTTTGATCATTTAGGCGCTTGATCATATTCGAATCATAGCTAGTAACCCCTTTGGTCCGTCTTCATGATCGTATTCGAATCATAGTCGTTAAACACTTTGATCACTTGGGGACTTGATCATATTCGAATCATAGCAGTTAACCCCTTTGGTTTGGCTTCCTGATCCTATTCGAATCATAGCCGTTAAATACTTTGATCACTTGGGGGCTTGATCGTATTCAAATCACAACCTTTAACCCTTTTGGTCCGGCTTACTGATCGTATTTGCATCATAGCCATTAAATACTTTGGTCACTGGGGGGCTTCCTGATCGTATTCGAATCATAGTTGTCGGTACCCCTTTGACCGGTGCAATGCCACAAACCACTTGGGGGCTTCCTGATCGTATTCGAATCATAGACATTAACCCTTTGGGTCCAGCTTCCTCCTCGTATTCGAAGCATAGCCTCGTTTTCTCTCTCTTTTTGGTTTGAGTTTTTGAACAAGTTTTGTCGGGTTTTTCTTGATACTCTCTTGCTCATATCTGAAGCATACATATTGTCTATATTAACCCGACCTGGCTTTGGATGACAAGTCACCAACATAGTTCAAATACTTGGAAGTATTGGCTTCTAAACGATTGGGTTATCACCCTTACTGCATAGGTATCATAAACTGGTAGTACGATTCAATATCACAGGTATGATATTGTTCTTATAATTATGTCTAAATTCTGGTTAAACCAGACCTATCTATAAACTGTTTTAAAACATGAGTGGTTATATGTGACATATTATGACCCGCCCTGCGGTGAACCGCCAAGGGATCTTGTGATCTACTTGTGTGGAGGATAAATCAAAATTTTCATCTACAACAATCAACATCACACTACTAGAAAAAGGCCTACTAATGGCGCACCGGTTTTGCCTACTAATGGCACACTACCGGTGCGCCATTACTAGCACACCATTAGTATTTTTTACTAATGGCGCACCACTGGTGCGCCATTAGTATCTGGTATACTAATGGCGCACCATGTAGTGCGCCATTAGTAACATTTTTTTTTCAAAAAAAAATTTAAAATTTTTTCAGAATTTTTTTTTAAAATAAAATTTCAATTTTTTTTAAAAAAAGTTTCAATTTTTTCTTAATCTCAGTTCACTATGGCTTAATATCAGGTCAAATCACACTCTGTGGTCAAACTTCCCGAAAGGTCACCCATCCTCACACTACTCCAGCCCAAGCACGCTTAACTTCAAAGTTCTATCCAACCCCCGCAACAGCTCACATCACAGGCACTTGTTGATATATCTAGCATATCAATCCTGTTATACCTTGTTGATGTCTAGGACTTTGTTCATGTTCATGACTATGATGAAATTTTGAAAAATATTTCTAACTTCCTGATCATATTACGTATCATTTTTTGAAAAAAAAATCAAAACCAATTTTTTTTCTGTTACTAATGGCGCACCACATCCACGGTGCGCCACTAGTAAGTTTGAAATTTTTTGAATTTTTTTGCTGCTAGATCTTGAAAGCCCCGTAACTTTTTTTCTGTTAGGTTTTTTGGGATTTTAAAAATGTTTAACGGGGTTCCCCCGGTTAAATTTGGATGTAACTTTTCGAGTAGATGATTTTTCATATAAAAAACTTTTTCATCCGAGTTCGTATGCAAAAGTTATGCCCATTTTACAAATTTCCAGAGAGATTTTGCAAATAAAGTCGAAATTCATATTTGTAAATTTTCCCAAAAACTAGAGCACATATCACATGGGAAACATATTATCTTTTATTTTTTTGTCATTTCCATCATTTTCTTTTATTTTTTTAAACTGAAAAGGCGATCCATAGGGGGGTGCATTCGGTGTTGGGGCAAGTTAGTAATGGCGCACCGTGGGGTGGTGCGCCATTACTAGTTTTTTTTCAAAACTAGTAATGGCGCACCGTGGGTGTGGTGCGCCATTACTAGTTAAACTAGTAATGGCGCACCACCCCACGGTGCGCCATTACTAGTTTTGAAAAAAAAAATAAAAAAAATTGATTTTTTTTACTTTTTTTGACAAAAACTTAGTAATGGCGCACCAGTGGAAAGTGCGCCATTACTAGTTAAAACTAGTAATGGCACACCGAGACATGGTGCGCCATTAGTAACAAAAATTTTTTATTTTTTTTTACTCTTTTTTTCAAAACTACTAATGGCGCACGACGGATGTGGTGCGCCATTACTATGTCAATTAGTAATGGCGCACTATGCAACGGTGCACCATTAGTAACAAAAAAAATTTATGTTTTTTTTCAAAACTACTAATGGCGCACCACACACCAGGTGCGCCATTAGTAATAATATATTACTAATGGCGCACCGAGACATGGTGTGCCATTAGAATATAGTAATGGCGCACCACATCACAGGTGCGCCATTAGTGGCCATTCCATCTATAGCCCTTTTTGTAGTAGTGTCATGATAAGTCTAAAAGTACAATAATCAAGTGGTGGCTTTACAGCGTTGAGCACAACATAAACATGCACGATGGCATGGTAGAGAAAAGTTATGTCTACCCTATTACATGACTCAGGGAGTCAAAATGATTAGCTGTTTTTCAGAAGGTCACAAATATGAACCGCCCGGCGGCTCAATCATCTTGACTCTGATGGCTTGAAGCTTCTGGATCACCCTTCTCCGCTTCTTCGTCATGTTCTACTTCTTGGAAGGTTGGTGATGACCAGTCAATGCCATTTAAACCTTGGAATTCAGCCTCATCATCAATAAGCTCGGTCGGGTCAACTGCAGGAGCAAAAGTGTGATTACAGGTTGGGGGTATCAGGTCTTTCACTTTGTAAGATGGTGTCAACATCTTCTGATTTTATAAGTCATAAGCCGGCTGATATCTGGACATGTATGTTTCATTGGCAATCAGGCTGGCCAGGGGACGTATGTCCTTCACGCAGGCGGCAAAGTCTTTCTTGTCAAACGAAGTGCCATCTTCTTTCAAGCTTGGGTACCCAGTAGATATATCGTCCGGGTCTAGCTCCGGTAACCATGCTTTGGCTCGGCTTAAGGCCATCACAGCTCCGGCTCTGGCAGATGATCGCTTCATTTCACCAAACCTCTCAGGCAGAACGGAAATCTTCCTCGGCACGTCAACCAAGAGAGTGGGGGCTTGGTTAGATGGAGATATGGTGGCCAATACGCGCTGAGCCCCAGTATAAAGCTATTCCACAAGTCTGTAAACCGCCTTCAGCTTCACAAGCATTTCCTGGTTAAGGTTGGTGCTCCTAGGGCATGCATAATAAGTATGATAGGGTTAAAGGTGATTCATATCATCAAGGAAGATATGCAAATTTGACAATCATAAGGCGACTTACCAAAGATAGCCGAAACCACCTGGGACACATGGCGTTTTAAGCTGGAAAGTTCATTGGTCACCTCTTCAAGAGCCGCCTCCACCTTTTCAGCCCGCTGTGTCAAGGCTGTCTTCTCTTTAGCCCAAGCACTTTTTTCAACTTCAAAGCTTGTTTTCAGTTTTTCTACTTTAGTCACGCTGATTCGAACTTTGAGTTCACCTTCCGGGTATCAGTTTCTTGCAGCTCCAGACGAGTCTTTAAGTCAGCCAGCTCTGATTGAAGTTGAGCAGTGGTAGTCTGTGTATCCACCGGATTACAGTCATAATTCAGATTTAGCTAAAAACATGACGTCCCAAGCGCATTGCAAGCAACAACATTTGGCACTTGGGGGCTAATGTCTGCCGAAAAAGTTACTCGTGAAACGGCTTATGTGAATAAGTCCCAAGCATTTTGCAAGCAAGAGTACTTGGCACTTGGGGACTAATGCATATTGCTTGTTCTTTCTTACTATTTTATGGTAACCCGGTTGTGCTGCAAACAGCTACAGCTGGCTCGTGAGAACTACACAAGTAAGGGCTGCTTTCTACACAAGAGTATAAAGGCCCAGCTCATTCATGCTAATTAAACCGACCCTTGGGGGCTATGGATCCAGTGCTCATCATCACAGCTCTAGTTTAAACCAGTTTCTTTAAGCCGGATTTTTAAAGAGTCTAACAAAGAGTGTTATTTATGATCATGGTTAATCTAAGTCTATAGCATATTCATAAAAAACAGTAGACTTGGGGGCTGGCAGGATCTGCATAACTTAATAATGGAGGAGCTCATACCTCAAATTTTTGGTGCATCTGCTTCACCATGTCAACTTCAAGTTCACGGCTGCTGTGTACTTGACTGAGAAAGCCAAAATATATTTCACAAATGCTCAGTTGAGAGTAATTGGCGACGTCAAATCTCACTTTGCGCTGTTTAATGTGTTCTTCCTTGGCGGAGTGCTTGGCAAGGATAGTGGGTCTTCCTGGCTCTCTAAAGCCGGTGTTGGTAATCATGACATCATCATCATGTGTGTTAGCCGTCTTAACAGGTCTTGATGCTTGAGGGTTCAAAGGGTCATCACTGATTTACTCAATAAGAGGCTCAAAAGTCACTGGTGGAATGTCAAGAACCGGCTCCAATGATTGAGGAACGGATATCTCAGGTGTCGGGGTTTCTTGCTCTGGCTTATTGACTCTCGGGTCTTCGACCGGCTTATTCACCTTTGCCTTTTTAATGGGCTTGGCTTTTCCACTTCATGAGTCATGAGAGGTCAATATAAATATAAAGGATCATAAGTAGAAAATCATAAATAATTGTTATTATTTGGAGCAGTCTTGAAAACCGGCAGATGAGATTGAGATGAGTCACCTGAAGAGGAACAAGACATTTCCTGATAATTTGAGTCAGAAGAATTAAGTGGTTGGCGGATGGGACCAGCCAGAGGATAAAAAGAGTTTAAATCGGGGGTGACCTCGCTTCGGCGCTTCCTCGGGGTGTTCGATAAGCCGGAGGATAATTCTTCGTCCCTGCTAGTCCGAGGCTGTCACCGGCTCTCGTGCTGCTGTTGCTTCAAAAGAAAGTGAGGATCCAGATGAGTTAAGGGGTGTGAAAAGCTTACTTTCCGGGTTACTCTTAGAATTTTATGTCTTGGCAAGGGATCGGAGTTAGAGGAAATAATAGTTACCTCTTCTTCGATTGCTTGACTGGTCCCCTGTCATCCTGATGATAATCAATGTCAATAAGATAATTGAAAAAGGATCCAAGGGAATCAAGGGCAACCTCCAACTCAGAGCTGTCGTCCAGCTCAAGCATCTTAGAAGTGCTTGCAGTCTTCTTCCCCTTCTTCTTGGCGGTTCTCTTGGTGGCTTTCTTCGCCTTCCTAGCCTTTTTGGCAGCTTCATGGTCATATCCTTTTTCCAAAAGTCATCATCAGCCTGTGAAGGTCATCAAAGTTGAATTGAACAAAGTATTTAAAGATTAAGGCAAAGTAAGTAATTTAAAGACTTACTTCTAGTGCCGGGTTAGATTTGCAGAAAGTGCTTAGGCCCACCTTGCTGCAATCTACCAGGCTTTGATGAAGAGACTTCGTCATCTCGTTGATGGTGTCGTCAGTTAAATCCTTGGAGCTGTGGCGCAGTGGGTCCTTTTTTCTACAAGTACAGGTGCACATTAAGCCGGTGCAGCGACTCAAGGGGATGATCCGCCATGCAACCCAGCATAGGACCAAGTCAATGCAAGTTAAGTTGTTTCCCAACTGAGCTTTAACCTTGGCAAATAGTAGGGCGAGTTTTTTGCGTTCAACGGCTGTTAGATTGTCAGGAAGAGGATGATTTGATTCAAGACACAGGGCACGAAAGCTGGGCAGTCCATTCTCGTCAGTCGGAGAGGTGTCCTTGCAATAGAACCACGTCTGATCTCAATCCTTGGGATGACTCGGCAGGTGCGCGAAATGGAAAATAGCGTCTCTCCATCACTGAATTGAGATACCACCAAGTTCCAAGCTGGGTATGTTTGAGTACTCGTTCTGGCGGTTCAAATAAAAGTACTCTCTGAATAGCTCCACATTGGGCTCCTCATGAAGGTACACATCATAGAAAACTTGGAAAATGCATATATTTGACACGGAAATGGGTCTGATGTCCTGAGGATGAAGGTTGAAAAAGAGCATAACGTCCCGGAAGAATTTAGAGCCAGGCGGTGAGAAGCCCCGGTTCATGTGATCGGTAAAGACAATGACTTCATCATCTTTTGGTTGAGGTTTCTCTTCTTCCGACTTGGGGTGCGATAATGCATGAAAGTCTTCTTGGGTAAATAGCCAGTTTTTACAAAGTCCTGGAGTGTGCTCTCAGTGACAATGGAGGGAATCCAGTTACAGGAAGTGGTTGTCTTTGGGGCCATTGCAAAGAAGCCTAAAAAGAAAAGAACAAGTTTGTCGGTTCAAATTAAGCCGGAGGAGAAGTACTACATCACATATTCATAATGGCGGCTTAAAAAGGGGCCTAATGGTATATGACTAGTTACAGCGGGTTAGGTAAGCCGCCATGAACAGGTGGATCTATCAAGAAGCAGATTTTTGCTAACTACTGGACAAACAAGTTTCATAGACTACAATGGTAATTTTTGATCAGTGGTGGTTCAGAAAAAGAAAATAAATCAACACCTAAAAACAGTGCAGGGGAGTTCATAAGTTCTAGTGAGATATCTTTTCAAGGAAAAAGGGTCCGCTGGCATTGAAGGCAAGGGAAAAACTACTACTGCACAAGTTTTATGCCGCCTTCAGATCAAAGGGTGCTCGGGTTGAAGAACTATGAAAGAACTATGAAGAACACGAAGAACAGTTGAAACCCTAATGCAATCTGGAAGCTTGGGAGTAGGAGCACTTACAGACACAGATCAGATTGCGGTGGAGCGCAGGAGTTTCTCTGGTCCGAATTAGGTTGATGCAGCGGCCGAGGACGAGGCGGACAATGAGCTTTGCAACAGTGGTGGAGCTTGAGCGGCACGAGAGTCGTCAGAGGAGGAAGACGAAGGAAAGGGGGGAGAATGAGAAAAGGCAGTTTGACCCTATTTATAAGGGAAAGATGATAGGTGGGCGCGAAAAACGAGGAGGCCAAAATATGGTTATTCAGCTGCTCGGGCGCCTCGATTTTTGGGACAGCTATTAAAGATAAAGATCCATTGAGATATATCAGAAATTGTGCAAATTAACGACAGGTGATGTCATGGCGGGTTACCGCAATTCCAGGAGGTGATGTCATGGCGGGTTATGAATTCTGGCACAAATGAAGAAGGAAGGATTTTTTTTCTAAGTGTTGAAGATTGACATGAACCAGTTCAAATCAACCTGGGGCCTAATGTTGGGTATATAACTATTAGGTATGACCCGCCCAAGAGACTGGGTTATACCTATGGAGATTCTTGATATGAAGCCCATGGTGATATTGAAGATGGCGGTTCACAAGGAAGGGCCCAAGTCCCAAGGGAGACTTAAGGCCTGTAAGGGTAAACCGCCATATATGTAAGACTTGTATTATAAGGCATGTATAGATAGTCACCGAGCTGGACACGTTGTTTATGAGCCAGCTGGGACTCCGTGAGCCGCTGGGGGTCGACCTGTGTATATAAAGGGATGACCCGGCGGCGATTCAGGGCAAGAAACAACATATTGAAAGCTAGGTCAAGTGGATTCGCTCCCTGGTAATCGAGACATAAGCAATACCACCTCAAAATGGATTAGGCCTTTACCTTCACCGCAAGGGGCCGAACCAGTATGAACTTATGTGTCCTTTGTCCCGTTTAACCCCTTTAAGCTAACCTAGTTGCGATGGCCCTACGACTAAGTCCTTGCACTAGGACATCTACCGAGACTATTCCACGACACGTAGGGTCCACACACTTAAGGTTCGGTGATGCTAGAGTTGTAATGGGAATAGTATGTGGTTACCGAAGGTTGTTTGGAATCCCGGATGAGATCCCAAATGCAACGAGGAACTCCGGAATGGTCCAGAGGTGAAGATCGATATATTGGACGAAGGGTATTGGAGTCCGGTATTGTTCCGGGGGTACCGAGTGACGACCAGAGTGACCTATTACGTCTCCAACATATCTATGATTTTTTATTGTTCCATGATATTATATTACCTGTTTGGGATGTTTACGGGCTTTACTTTACACTTTTATATCATTTTTGGGACTAACCTACTAACAGGAGGCCCAGCCCGTGTTGCTGGTTTTTTTTGCCTATTTCAGTATTTCGAAGAAAAGGAATATCAAATGGAGTCCAAACGGAATGAAACCTATGGGAGCGATCTTTTTGGAACAAACGCAATCCAGAGGACTTGGAGTGAAAGTCAAGAAGCAATCGAGGAGGCCACGAGGGTGGAGGGCGCCCCCTGCTGGGTGCGCCCCCTATCTCGTGGGCCCCTCGGGCGTCCACCGACGTACTTCTTCCTCCTATATATACCTACGTACCCCGAGAACATCAGAGGTGACCACGAAAAACTATTTCCACCACCGTAACCTTCTGTATCCGCGAGATCCCATCTTGGAGACTTCGTTGGTGCTTCGCCGGAGGGGGAATCGACCACAGAGGGCTTCGACATCAACACCATAGCCTCTCCGATGAGTTGTGAGTAGTTTACCATAGACCTTCGGGTCCATAGTTATTAGCTAGATGGCTTCTTCTCTCTCTTTGGATCTCAATACCATGTTCCTCCTTGATCTTCTTGGAGATCTATTCGATGTAACTCTTTTTGCTGTGTGTTTGTCAAGATCCGATGAATTGTGGGTTTATGATCAAGTTTATCTATGAGAAATATTTGAATCTCCTCTAAATTCTTTTATTTGTGATTAAGTGATCTTTGCAAGTCTCTTCGAATTATCAGTTTTGTTTGGCCTACTAGATTGATCTTTCTTGCAATGGGAGAAGTGCTTAGCTTTGGGTTCAATCTTGCGGTGTCCTTTCCCAGTGACATCAGGGGCAGCAAGGCACGTATTGTATTGTTGCCATTGAGGATAAAAATATGGGGTTTATATCATATTGCATGAGTTTATCCCTCTACATCATGTCATCTTTCTTAATGCGTTACTCTGTTCTTTATGAACTTAATACTCTACATGCATGATGGATAGCCGTCGATGTGCGGATTAATAGTAGTAGATGAAGGTAGGAGTCGGTCTACTTGTCACGGACGTGATGCCTATATACATGATCATGCCTAGATAATCTCATAATTATTCGCTTTTCTATCAATTGCTCGACAGTAATTTGTTCACCCACCGTATGCTATCTTGAGAGAAGCCACTAGTGAAACCTATGCCCCCCGGGTCTATCTCTTATCATATAAGTTTGCTATTTACTTTTACTTGCATCTTTACTTTTCCAATCTATATCATAAAAATACCAAAAATATATTTATCTTATCACATTATCTCTATTAGATCTCACTTTCGTAAGTGGTCGTGAAGGGATTGACAACCCCTTTATTGCGTTGGTTGCGAGTTCTTGTTTGTTTGTGTAGGTGCGTGGGACTTGTGAGGAGTCTCCTACTGGATTGATACCTTGGTTCTAAAAAACTGAGGGAAATACATACGCTACTATTGCTGCATCACGCTTTCCTCTTCAAGGAAAACCAACGCAAGCACAAGACGTAGCAAGAAGGATTTCGGGCGCTGTTGCCGGGGAGATCTTCGCTCAAGTCAAGACATACCAAGTACCCATCACAAACTCATCTCCCTCGCATTTACATTATTTGGCATTTGCCTCTCGTTTTCCTCTCCCCCACTTCACCCTTGCCATTTTATTCGCCCTCTCTTTCCCAATCTCCTCTCCCTTTTCCGTTTGCCTTCCGTTTCCATGGCAAAATCAAAAAGAACTAAGGGTCCTTTCCATGGTTTTAGTACCTTGGATAGTCCCTCTATCCTCTCTAAGCTCATAAATAATGATGCTACAAAAAGACCCACCGAGGTCACCAATGAGAGCTTGAATAATTCTGATGAAGATGACTCCGGAATTTTTTGTTATTTACTTGATGAGTCTTTAAAAGATGCTTGGGATAAGTTACTAAGAATTCGGGCTAGCTATGTGCCACAATATCAAATTGAAGTTTACCTAAAAAGTTTTTATGTTGACCTACCCACTTCTCTCAAGCAAGTTCTAGATTCTATTTTTGAAGGAGGTTTTCTTGAGGGGGATGCCATAGATACTTATGAAAAAATGAACACTATATTTGGGCATCATATGAATGATAATGTTGAATCTACCAATCTCTTATGATTTTATCAAAATGAAATTATTAAAGAAATGAAGGCTAGCTTAGATGCAAATTTCCATAACGTGCTTAATCTCACTTCATCCATTAATGGAAATGTGCTTTCCCAAAATAGAAGAATGAATGCCATAGAAAGGAAATTCTTCCTTTCCTTTCCAAGTTCCAAAGATGGCACAACTTAGATCTATCCTCGCTTTTGTGCCTAGCTAGGGGCGTTAAACGATAGCGCTAGTTGGGAGGCAACCCAATTTCCTTTGTGTTTTTTGTTTTTGTTTCTGTTTAGTAATAAATTTTTCATCTAGCTTCTGTTTAGATGTGTTTTCATGTTTTATTTAGTGTTTGTGCCAAGTAGAACCTATAGGATAACCTATGGTGATAGTTAATTTGATTCTGCTGAAAAACAGAAACTTTGCACTCACGAGAAAAAATTCAATAACTTACAGAAATGTGCTTTTGCATTGATTCTTTTTTCTGTAGATCAATAGACTAATTTCCCAGGCCTTCCTATTTTGGTAGGATTTTTAGAGTTCCAGAAGTATTCGAAAGTTACAGATTGCTACAGACTGTTTTGTTTTTGACAGATTCTGCCTTTCGTGTGTTGTTTGCTTATTTTGATGCATCTATGGCTAGTAAGTAAGGGTATGAACCATAGAGAACTTGGAATACAGTAGGTTTAAGACAAATATAAATAAAGAATGAGTTCATTACAGTACCTTATGTGGTGGTTTTTCTTTCTTTCACTAACGGAGCTTATGAGATTTCCTGCTGAGTTTTGTGTTGTGAAGTTTTCAAGTTTTGGGTAAAGATTTGACGGACTATGGAATAAGGAGTGGCAAGAGCCTAAGCTTGGGGATGCCCATGGCACCCCAAGATATTCAAGAATATCCAAAAGCCTAAGCTTGGGGATTCCCTGGAAGGCATCCCCTCTTTCGTCTTCGTTTATCGGTAACTTTACTTGGAGCTATATTTTTATTTGCCACATGATATGTGTTTTGCTTGGAGCGTCTTGTATGATATTAGTCTTTGATTTTTTGGTTACCAAAATCATCCTTGCTGTACACACCTTTTGGGAGAAGCCCATTGATTGGAATTTATTAGAATACTCTATGTGCTTCACTTATATCTTTTGAGCTAGATAGTTTTTGCTTTAGTGCTTCACTTATATTTTTTAGAGCACGGTGGTGGCTTAATTTTGAAGAAATTGTTGATCTCTCATGCTTCACTTATATAATTTTGGAGTCTTTTAGAATGGCATGGTATTTTCTATGGTTATAAATTTGGTCCTAGAATGATGAGCCTCCAACTTGGGTATAAGAAAAACTATCATAGAAAGTGCGTTAAACACTAGGATCAATTTGATGCTTGATAATTGTTTTGAGATATAAAGGTAGTAATGTTAAGAGTCATTCTAGTCGGTAATTATGAAATTGAGAAATACTTGTGTTGAAGTTGGCAAGTCCCGTAGCATTCACGTATGGTAAAAGTTGTGTGACAAATTTGTTGCATGAGGTACTCTTTTGATTGTCTTCCTTATGAGTGGCGTTCGGGGACGAGCGATGGTCTTTTCCTACCAATCTATCCCTCTAGGAGCATGCGTAGTAGTACTTTGCTTCGAGGGCCATAGCCATTCCAAGATATATTGCCATGCAACTTTCCACCGTTCCGTTATTAGGACACGCTCCATCATTGTCATATTGCTCTTTGCATGATCATGTAGTTGACATCGTATTTGTGGCAAGGCCACCCTCATAATTTTCATACATGTCACTCTTGATTCATTGCATATACCGGTACACCGCCGGAGGCATTCATATAGAGTCATATTTTTTTCTAAGTATTGAGTTGTAATTCTCGAATTGTAAATTAATAAAAGTGTGATGATCTTCATTATTAGAGCATTGTACCAAGTGAGGAAAGGATGATGAAGACCATGATTCCCCCACAAGTCAGGATGAGACTTCGGACTTTATAAAAATAAAAGAGGCCAAAGAAGCCCATAAAAAAGAGGTCAAAGAAGTCCACCAAATAAAAAATGAAATGAGAGAAAAAGAGAGAAGGGACAATTGCTACTATCTCTTTTCCACACTTGTGTTTCAAAATAGCACCATGATCTTCATGATAGAGAGTCTCTTATGTTGTCACTTTCATATACTAGTGAGAATTTTTCTTATAGAACTTGGCTTGTATATTCCAATGATGGGCTTCCTCAAAATGCCCTAGGTCTTCGTGAGCAAGCAAGTTGGATGCACACCCACTTAGTTTCTTTTGTTGAGTTTTCATACATTTATAGCTCTAGTGCATCCATTGCATGGCAATCCCTACTCACTCACATTGATATATATTGATGGGCATCTCCATAGCCCGCTAATATGCCAGTTGATGTGAGACTATCTTCTCCCTTTTTTGTCCTCACAACCACCACCATATACCACCATAGTGCTATGTCCATGGCTTACTCTCATTTATTGCGTAAGAGTTGAAAAAAGATGAAGCGCATTAAAAAGTATGAACCAATTGCTTGGCTCGTCATCGAGGTTGTGCATGATGGGAGTATTTTGTGCAATGAAAATGAAGCATGGCCTAACTATATGATTTTGTAGGGATAAGCTTTCTTTGGCTATGCTATTTTGATAGGACATGATTATTTGTTAGTATGCTTTAAGTATTATTATTTTTATGTTTTATAAGCTTTTGTCTCGAATCATTTGGATCTGAACAATCATGCCAGAATAAAAAAAATTACATAGAGAATTATGATAGGTAGCATTCCACATAAAAAATTCTGTTTTTATCATTTACCTACTCGAGGATGAGATGGAATTAAGCTTGGGGATGCTTGATACGTCTCCAACGTATCTATAATTTTTGATTGTTCCATGCTATTATATTACCTATTTTGGATGTTTATGGGCTTTACTTTACACTTTTATATCATTTTTGGGACTAACCTACTAACTGGAGGCCCAGCCCGTATTGCTGTTTTTTTTGCCTATTTTAGTATTTCGAAGAAAAGGAATATCCAACGGAGTCCAAACAGAATGAAACCTTCGGGAGTGATCTTTTTGGAATAAACGCAATACAGAGGACTTGGAGTGCAAGTCAAGAAGCAAATCGAGGAGGCCACGAGGGTGGAGGGCGCGCCCCCCTGCTGGGCGCGCCCCCTATCTCGTGGGCCCCTCGGGTGTCCACCGACGTACTTCTTCCTCCTATATATACCTACGTACCCCGAAAACATCGGAGGGGACCATGAAAAACTATTTCCACCACCGTAACCTTCTGTATCTACGAGATCCCATCTTGGAGCCTTCATCGGCGCTCCGCCGAAGGGGGAATCAACCATGGAGGGCTTCTACATCAACACCATAGCCTCTCCGATGAGTTGTGAGTAGTTTACCATAGACCTTCGGGTCCATAGTTATTAGCTAGATGGATTCTTCTCTCTCTTTGGATCTCAATACCATGTAGTCCTTGATCTTCTTGGAGATCTATTCGATGTAACTCTTTTTGCGGTGTGTTTGTCAAGATCCGATGAATTGTGGGTTTATGATGAAGTTTATCTATGAGAAATATTTGAATCTTCTCTGAATTCTTTTATGTGTAATTAACTTATCTTTGCAAGTCTCTTCGAATTATCAGTTTGGTTTGGCCTACTAGATTGGTCTTTCTTGCAATGGGAGAAGTGCTTAGCTTTGGGTTCAATCTTGCGGTGTCCTTTCCCAGTGACAGCAGGGGCAGCAAGGATAAAAAGATGGGGTTTATATCATATTTCATGATTTTATCCCTCAACATCATGTCATCTTTCTTAATGCGTTACTCTGTTCTTTATGAACTTAATACTCTAGATGCATGCTGGATAAACGTCGATGTGTGGAGTAATAGTAGTAGATGCAGGCATGAGTCGGTCTACTTGTCATGGACGTGATGCCTATATACATGATCATGCCTAGATAATCTCATAATTATTCGCTTTTCTATCAATTGCTCGACAGTAATTTGTTCACCCACCGTAATAATTATGCTATCTTGAGAGAAGCCACTAGTGAAACCTATGGCCCCTGTGTCTATCTCTTATCATATAAGTTTTCTATTTACTTTTACTTGCATCTTTACTTTTCCAATCTATATCATAAAAATACCAAAAATATTTATCTTATCATATTATCTCTATCAGATCTCACTTTCGTAAGTGGCCGTGAAGGGATTGACAGCCCCTTTATTGCGTTGGTTGCGATTTCTTGTTTGTTTGTGTAGGTGTGTGGGACTTGTGAGGAGTCTCCTAATGGATTGATACCTTGGTTCTCAAAACTGAGTGAAATACTTACGCTACTATTGCTGCATCACCCTTTCCTCTTCAAGGAAAACCAACGCAAGCTCAAGACGTAGCATGACCGAAAGGAGTTTCGGAGGCCTCGACGAGTCTTGGGGGGCCTTATGGGCCAAGGGGAGGGGGCACACCAGACCACTAAGGGGTTGTGCGCCCCTTCCACGCCATCTCATGTAACCTGCAGAGGTGGGGGCACCACCCCTAGGGCAGCCGCCCCTCCTGGCTTGGGGGCAAGTTTCCTAGGGGCGGGGGTACCCAAACCCGTCTAGGGTTTCCCCTGGCCGCCGCCCCCTCCTCTAGATCCATCTAGAGGGGCCGCCCCCCTCTCCCCTTCCCCCTATATATAGTGAGGGGGTGGGAGGGCAGCCACACCCTTCCCCTGGCACAGCCCCTCCCTCATCCAACACCTCACCCTCCTCAATAGTGCTTGGCGATCTTCAAGGGTATGAAGATGCACTCCCTCTCTCTCTCGTTGCTAGCATCTCCTACATTGATCTTGGTGACACGTAGGAAATTTTTGAATTATTACTACGTTCCCCAACACCTTGAATGAAAAGCGTGATTGCAATGATGTTATTATAAATTCTATTAATGTCAATTGTCCTTATAATATGAAAAACCCCAAGCTTGGGGATGCTAATTTTGATATGTCTACTACTTATTGCAATGATCATGATTGGCGTGATTCTTCTTATGATCCTGAAAATTTGTTTATGCCTCATGATGAATATGCTATTAATAATAATGTTTGCAATAATATTGAAAGTGGGTTTGGAAGAGCGTCAACTTTAGGTAAAAATAATCCCACATATTTGGAGAGTGTTCAGTCTTATGAAATTATTGATAAAAGTGGGCTTGGAAAGGTCATGACTTTATTTGATGATAATCCCACTATTTTGGAAGAGTGTCAACTTTGCATGCATTTGGATCATGAATAGAATATTTTATGTGATGGTTATATTGTTGAATTTGATTATGATCCCACATGGAGAGATGGGAAAACATGGTTGTAGAAATTTTCATGTTACTAAATTACCTCTCGTTATGTTCAGATTGTCAATGTTTTATTCCTCTCCTTTGCATATGCTAGATATTTATTATCTTGATAATTTGTTTTCTTATAAAATTCCTATGCATAGGAAGTATGTTAAACTTAAATGTGTTTGTCACATATTTTATGATGCTCCCTTTGCGTTTCAATTATTATCTTTCATGTGAACAACAATAAAATTATGCCTAGCTAGGGGTGTAAAACGATAGCGTTCGTTGGGAGGCAACCCAACTTGTATCTTTTTGCCTTTTGGTTTTCTTGTTGTTTTCAATAAAATAACCAATTATGCCTTTGTTTAGATGTGTTTTTGTGGTTTAAATTAGTGTTTGTGCCAAGCAAAGCCTTTGGGATAATTAGAGTGATAGTTGGTTCGATCTTGTTGAAAAACAGAAACTTTTGCGCTCATAAAAGTAATTTTCAAAAATCACAAAAGAAAGTGCTTTTGCTCTGAATTTTTTACACATGATTGATATACAAATTTGCCATGTTTTCCTATTTTTTCAGATTTTTTGGAGTTACAGAAGTATACGAAGTTTCCTGATTACTACAAACGGTTCTGTTTTTGACAGATATTGTTTCTGTTGTGTTATGTGCTTGTTTTGATAATTCTATGGTTTTGTTTGAAGAGTTTTTCCCATGGAAAAGTTAAAATACAGTAGATATGATACAATAATAAAATATGAATGGGTTTGCAACAGTACTTAAAGTAGTGATTTGCTTTCTTATACTAACGATCTCACGAAGGTTTTGTTGAGTTTTGTGTGATTGAAGTTTTCAAGTTTTGGGTGAGATTGCGATGGATGAAGGAATAAGGATTAGCAAAAGGCTAAGCTTGGGGATGCCTGAGACACACCAAGATAATATTCAAGAAGTATCAAACAACTAAGCTTGGGGATGCCCCCACTCCCCTCTTTCTTCTAACAACCATCGGTATTTTACTTGAAACTATATTTTTATTCGTCACATATTATGAGTTTTGCGTGGAGCGTCTTGTATGATATGAGTCTTTGATTGTTTTGCTTTGTGTTTTAAGTCATCTATCCTTGTTGGATGCACCTAGTTGAAGGAGCCAAAATTATGCTATGACTTGTTAGAATTGCTCTCTATGCTTCACTTAAATCTTTATGAGCTATGGAATTGCTCTAGTGTTTCAGTTATATCTTTTTGAGCATGGTGTTCTTTACTATTTTTGAAGAAATGCTCATGTTCTTCACTTAGATTTGTTTGAGATATCAAAAACAACATACGAAATTAGTCCCAAAGTGACAGATATTCAGGAGGGATATAATAAAAACTTTCATGAAGATCATTGGACAAAATAAACTTGATTCTTTGTAATAGTTTTGAGATATGATGATAGTTATATGTGAGTCATGTTGATGAGTAATTATGCTTTAGTAGGAATATTGGTGTTAAGGTTTGTGATTCCCTATGCAAGCACAAAAGTCAATTATGCAATGAAATACATCCTAGTTGTGGTGCATTATTCGGTGTTAGTTATGCTTAATGCTCACTTATGAGATTTTTTGTTTCTTGGTTGGATGCTTCCCAATCTTTTGCTAGCCTTCGTTTGCACTAAGTATGATCACTACTTGTGCATCTAAAATCCTTTAAACTAGTTTTTGCCACATGAGTCCACTGTACCTACCTATATGCGGTATTCTTTTGTCGGTCTAAGCAAATTTGTATGTGTCGTCTCTAATTTTTCAAAATAAATTTCTATTTTGTGTGCTCGTACCGCTCATGAAACGGTAGGGGGCGGCTGATATATTTCTATGCTAGATGTGTTATTCTCAAGATGAGTGTTTATTCACTTGTGATTGCACGAGAGTATGACAAAGGTTTTAGGGATGCCCAGTCCCGAAATGAAAAAGGAATTTACTTTATGTTGTCAAATATTAAATTCCTTGGAAAGTGTTGGTATGGAAGGCACCTGTGGATACGGTTAGCCATGGAAAGTGAAAGTATGGTGGAAAAAGGAATAAACTTTATTTTCTGCTTGGGAACCGCCTATGATATATCTAGCATGGAAAGTACTAGGAACTACTCGATCATTTTCATAGACAGGAAAAACATGCCACCCAAAATGTTTTATCTCTATTTTTTTTGCTTTGACCTCTGGCACCTCTACAAATCCTTGCTTCCCTCTGCGAAGGGCCTTTCTATTTACTTTATGCAATTTTTATTTTTACTTGAGTCTCCATCTTTTCTTATAAAGCACAAACTAAGGGGCACTATGATCGTACTTGAGCATTGTGTGTAGCTAATATGCGAGTGTGTTTCGTGAATGGATCAATGATTGAGCATAATGGGCTATAGGGATAACTTGCTTTAGTGTTGATATTTTGAAAGACATGGTTGCTTGTTGATACGGTTGAGTATTAAAGTCTTCATGTCAAAACTAGACTATTTCTTTGAATCATATAAAAGTCCAAATGTTATTGCTACAAAGAAAATAATATGTGATGAACATGTTAGGCAGCATTCCCCATTGAAAATTTTGTTTTTATCATTTACCTACTCGAGGATGAGCAGGAATTAAGCTTGGGGATGTTGCTCCAATGTATGTATAATTTTTTATTGTTCCATGTTGTTATACTATCATTCATGGATGTTTTACAATCATTTTATAGAAACTTTATATAATTTTTGACTAACCTATTGACATAGTGCCAAGTGCCAGTTGTTGTTTTCTCCTTGTTTTTTACATTGCAGGAAATCAATATCAAACGGAGTCCAAAGGCAGCGAAACTTTTTGTGTATTTTTCCTGGACCAGAAGAAACCTGTTGGGCCAAGAAAGTACCTGAGTGGAGCTTCCAGGGTTGCACAACCCACCAGGGCACGCTTGCGGGCCCAGGCGCACCCAGGTGGGTTGTGCCCACCACGGCCGCCTCCTGCACCGCCTCTTTGCTCTATAAATACCCCAATATTCCAGAAACCCTAGGGGAGTTGGAGAAAATCAATTCCAGCAGCCGCAAGTTCCAGAACCACCAGATCCAATCTAGACACCATCACGAAGGGGTTCATCATCCTCATTGGTGCCTCTCCGATGATGCGTGAGTAGTTCATTGTAGACCTATGGGTCCGTAGTTAGTAGCTACTCCCTCCGTTCTAAATATAAGTCTTTGTAGATATTTCACTATAAACCACATACGGATGTATATAGATGCATTTTAAGTGTAGATTCATCTATTTTGCTCCGTATGTGGTCCACCTAGTGAAATATCTACAAAGACTTATATTTAGGAACAGAGGGAGTAGATGGCTTCCTCTCTCTCTCTTTTAATTATCAATACAATGGTCTCTTGGAGATCTATTTGATGTAACCTCTTTTTGCGGTGTGTTTGCTGGGATCCGATGAACTTTGAGTTTATGATCATATCTATGTTTTTATCCATGAAATTTATTTGAGTCTTTTGATCTCTTATATGCATGATTACTTATAGCCTCGTATTTCTTCTTCGAATATTTGGTTTAGTCCAAGAGGTGCTTTGTGATGTGTTCGATCTGACGGTGCCTTATCCCAGCGAAAGAAGGGGAACCGACACGTATGTATCGTTGCTATTAAGGATAACAAGATGGGGTCTACTTCGATATAAATAGATCTTGTCTACATCAAGTCATCGTTCTTATTGCATTACTCCGTTTCTCCATGAACTTAATACACTAGATGCATGCTGGATAGCGGTCGTTGTGTGGAGAAATAGTAGTAGATACATGCAGGAGTTAGTGTACTAATCTTGGACGTCATGCCTATAATGATCATTGCCTGGATATCGTCATGATTATTTGAAGTTCTATCAATTGCCCCACAGTAATTTGTTTACCCACCGTATCCTATTTTTCTCGAGAGAAGCCACTAGTGAAATCTACGGCCCCGGGTCTCTTCTTAATCATATTTGCCTTTGAGATCTATTTTTATTTGCTTTTATTTTCAAATCTATTAACCCAAAACCCAAAAAAAAACCTTGCTGAATTTTATTTGCATTTATCCAATCTACTACAATTAATCTCCCGGCAACTCGCCAATTTCTAGCACTGTTGCCCGAAAGGGATTGACAACCCCTTTAACACATCAGGTTGCAAGTATTTGTTCTTTGTGTATAGGTATTGTTTATATAGTGTTGGTTTGTTCTCCTACTGGTTCGAAAACCTTGGTATCATCACTGAGGGAAATATCTACCATTGATATGCTGCATCATCCCTTCCTCTTTGGGGAAATACCCACGTAGTTCAAGCTGCATCATACCTCTTAAAGTATGCACTCTAGATTTCTGTGTGTCTGATTTGATGATATGTCCGTGGACTCCATGTTTTGTATGTTGCTTTGGTTTTGGAAAATATAATTGTACTAGCATCTGTTATCTAAATATTAGGGTCTAAGATACCTCTCTGCATGTAGGCAAACCTTTCTCCAACATGACTGTGCAATGTTGATACAACAAATATTTGTCATCTCTTCTGCCCACTTCATGGTCCATTAATTCTTGTGAAATACCTAAAATCCTCCGTGCAAAGAAATTGATACAAAATGCTACGTTCCCAAAAAAAGCTTCTGCCTCACTTTATAAATAAAGCCACAACCAATACAGATGAGACATACAGACACACACACCCACACTACTGGGGAGACCAGCTCTACAACTGACGCACAAATAGCTAAAAACAGGAACCAAAAACAGGGACTAAACAAAGCCAAACTAAGCACAAAACTAAGAGAGCTAGCTAGATCCATGCAATAAGCTAATCTTCTTGAAGCGCCTCAACACAGCTCACCATGCAGGCAACCACTCCAAAGCACACTCCACTTGACGGGTCATGTGACACGAGTAACCATCAGTTTGAAGCAGGAAGGGGCATATCGAGGGCGCCTCCAAGGAGGAGATAGGCGTCCGCGAACGTCATCGACGGAGGCCTGACAAAATTCTTTGTTAGCCTAAAATAGTACACTCATCGTCGAAATCTTGGAGAAATAATCAATGCTACACAATCATGAAAAAACTGTTATACGATCTTATTTTTGAATTCTTATTCTACTTGATGTATCTATGTTTTAAAAAGCATTACGACATCAATAGAGATGGAAGCATATCATGAAATTTCTAAATGATGTGACACTACTAGGGAAAACCTTAAACACAGAATCTTATCAGCAGCGCGGTTTAAAATAAGGCGCTGCTGCTAATTAGCCGTAGCGAGCTTCAGGAATCCACGCTACTAATAACCAAGTAGCAGTAGCGCGTCTGCGGAAAACAGCGCTACTACTATAATTGCTATGACATTGCCGCCAGAGTAGGTGTAGTAGTGGCGCCGGTTTCACAAGAGCGCTGCGACTATTGAAGTTAGCTGTAGAGCTTGTTGGCAACCCGTGCTACTACTAAAACCACCTTATCCTATGCCCCGACCAGCCCGCCCGTTATCCTCTCCCTCACCACACACTCTCACTCACACTCTCTGGTCACCGTCCCGGTCACCATCGCAGGCCGCTGCTACCCGCGCGCCACCACCCCCCGTCGTTGCCGTGCTGCACCACGCGGCCGTCATCGTCGCCCGCCGCCGTCGCCCGCCACCGGTGCGCCACTGCCCGTGAGGCACCTCTTCCTCCCCACTCCTCCCTCCCTCCTTCCTCCCCCTCCTCTCCCTCCCTCCCTCCATCCTTTCTCTATTCTTTATTGTAGAATGTAGGTATACAAATTTATTAACGGAAATTTAGGTCTTTTGAATAGATATTTTAGTGAAATTGTTTAGGTATACAAAATTTTCAATATGGAAATGTATCGCAATGCCATGCCATATGAGAAATTTAGTAACAGAAATTTTTAGTAAGAAATATTTAGGTTATAATATATATTAAATATTTAGTAAATGTAGGTCTTTTGAATCAGCATAATAATGTTTAGTTGATATCTTATAGGGTTTATATTTTGTGTTGCCCCAAATTTAGTAAATGTCGATGATGAAAATGCTAGTGCTATATAGCTGTCATGTCATTGATGTCAATGATGATGCATTCTGAAAATAGAGGATGTCTTGGTGTTCTTGTTTGCGATGTGCCTCCGAGTGGCCTATGTTTTGCCGGAATGTTGATTCGTTTCCGTCCCGGCAAATTTCAGGCGCTCGATATGTCATGTCTTTAGAAAAGGTCATGCTAAATTTTTTCATGAATTTTAGCATGACTTGTGCTAAAATGTAGGGCATATCGAGTACATTGTTTCGGCTCCTTGTGTGTCTTTCAGTGAGGGAGAGTGTCCACCATATATATATTTGAGAGAAGAAGAATGCCGATTGTTGTCGTGGGGGTCGCTTCTCCTTCGTTCCCGTGTGCTAGACAATTTGGTGTAATGCACTCGGGGACGAAAGGGGGAGTGACCATCACCGAAGGTCGAATATAACAGAGAGGGAGTGCCAACCATATACACCACGTGAGATGAGAGTTTTCAAGAAAAGTCTCGATAGATGGAAAGTCAACCCATGATGAATATTAATGATCGAATTAAGTTTTTGCAGTACATATATTGAAATTTAGAAGTTTAATCTTTTAATTTTGAACACAGGAGATGTATGATGACAATAGGATCCCAGAGTGTGGTTATTGCTACGATGACCGAGGTTTGTGCGACACGTATCCTCACATGCAAAATGATAGGTTTTTCACCATGAAGCCGGACGAGGCCTTTGATGTTTGTACAGTATGCAACAAGAATTTCTTCGTAATTAATATCGTCACTTTTGCTTCTTTTGGTCAATGTTTAATTCCTGGATTTTTTTCAAATCGATTAGTACATCCCATGCCATGCAAGACCATATGTATTATAGAAGCTCGGTTTCAAAGACTTTGAGAATACGGAGACGAGGAGGGCTCACTTAAGAACTAAACATGGTTATGTGTTTCTGGTTAAGCTGTTCAATATGGACAATCACTCCCATTTCGGTTGCTCTAATTGGGAAGCTCTCTGCAAGGATATGGATTTGACGAGGGTATGCAAATAACATTTGATATTCGTCCCGAAGATCACTATGATGATAATATCGATATCTGGGTGGATGTGGATATGCCTCTAGTTTTGCCTAAATGTGAGTTTGTCAAACTAATTTTTTAAGTTATGTAATTTATATTATTAATTTAAAAATATTTGGTGTTCATTAGTATAAACATATTTATTTATAATTGTCAGCTTATTTCTTATCTTTCAAAAATACTCTGAATGCTGTAGACAGGACATATTACGGCTATCACTCCGAGCTTAATTGTGAGGAGAAAGGTTACCTTCTCTCGTTCATAGATGATGTTGAGGCCTTTAAAACCAATCATTCTATCCTCCCCAATTTTGCTGGATACGTGGCACTAGTCCATAAATTGCATGATGGTAACTTCATTGCCAAAAACTTGGTAAGATTTTGTTAATGATGGTAACTTTATTGCATACATTCTTCTTAAGTATATAAACTACATTGCTACCTATATATGTTACAATTTCGTTTTCCAATAGAGGCTCCCGAAGGAGTTTGTGCCTTACATGCTATTTACCGAAGGTTATATGCATCTGGTTAGCTTACTACCAACTCCTTCGAAGGCTTACTATACTAAATACTCGGTTTCTTCAAATGATGGAACGCTCAAAATCAAAGAATGAAGCAAAGTGATGAATGCGCACACACAACTAATTGGAGACAAAATGAACGTGCGCAAGCCACAAGTTGGAGATAGGTTCATCTCCATTCTCCATTATGGAGATGGACCAATTTATCTCTTTTATGGTATTTTACCTAGGAGATAGGAGTAGGTTCTAGGTATTAAGAACAATTAGTTGGTGTTGATTGTGACTATGATGATGATGAGAAGTTGTTATTATGTGCAAAAATCATGATGATGAGGAGTTGTTATTATGTCTCATGGACGAAAATGATGATGAGGAGTTGTTATATGACAATCATGTATTATGATGATGACGATGATGATGATGATAATGATGATGAGTTATTATATCATTGGATGAAAGAACCGCGGATTAGTTTCAAGAGAATGGATCCAAACTGACCAAGTCACGCTAATCCATGACTTGGTCACTTTGGATCCATCCACTTGAAACTAATCCACAGTTCTTTCACCCAGTGATGTAATAACTGATTATGATGTAAAAACAATCTCTAAATTGCTACCGTATGCAAACATGTCTAATGGTGTCTTAATACGACATAAAACAAAAGAGAAATAGAATATGTAATAATAGTAGTAGCACGGGCAGAGAGGTGCACTGCTAGTAACTACCAGTAGCGTGTTACACCAAATGCGCTACTGCTAATCAAGTACATCAGTAGTGCGGGCCAGCACGTGCTATTGCTAACCATTAGTTGTAGTGCCGTAGCAGTAGCGTGGTCCCCCGCGCTACTGCTAGAACTAAAACCGATGCTACTGCTAGGCTCTTTCCTAGTAGTGTGAGAGAATATGCATTATACTTTTTTTGCAAGATCAAATATACATTATACTGAACAAATGTATACATGTTGTTTTCTATCCCTAACAACTAATGAGTCAAAATAGACGAGTGCAACAACACGCGTTGTCACTGATCTAGTGAGAATGAATTTCAAACACCTCGGCATCATGGCTCGGTTTGAAACATTGAGATAATTTGTTTTTACATTCCCGTAAATCCAAAAATCGCCTGAAAATCATGAAACTTGGCATGGTATCATGAAATGGCACCAACATATTGTGGTAAATTTTTTGTCCGATATGGGACAAGTTTTGGTATAAGTTTCTTACAAACCGGAGCTTATCTCAACAAGCCTCATGGTTCTAAAAGGGAAGTGTCACCTCTGTGTGCGAAACGACATACACCGCCTCTTCCTATCTTGATTTTTTATAGAGGCAACAAATACCAATAGGAGTATCGTGCTAAATTTTGGAACTAATTCGGGTTCGTCTGGATTTTTATACATTAATTGAGTTTTCTATGTATTTAATATGCATAATTCAAATTTGAACTACATGCACATGCTCAATGCATCAAAGTTGGTTGAAAATTATATGTGTCCTTCAGTGAATGTTTAGGTCCCATGCAAGAAATGTGAATGAATTTCAAACATCTGAGCGTCGTGGCTCGGCCAAAAACATTAAGAAACTTGGTTTTTGAATTCCTATAAATCCAAAACTCGCCTGAAAACCATGAAACTTGGCATGGTCTCATGACATGTCACCAACATGCTATGGTAAAAATTTGTCCGATTTGGGAAAAGTTTAGGTATAAGCTTCTTGCAAGCTGGAGCTTCTATCACGAAGGCTCGTGGTTCCCAGAGAGAACGTGTCACCTCTGTGTGCGAAATGACATACGCTGCCACTTCCCAACTTTATTTTTTCAGAGGCAACATAGAACAATAGGAGTTCCGTGCTAAGTTTTCGAATTATTCAGTGTTCATTTTGCCTTTTTTATACAATATTTGAGTTTTCTAGGCATTTAATATGCATAATTCTAATTTGAGCTACATGCACATGCTCTAGTCCGTCAAAATGTGTTGAAAATCATATATTTGTCTTTGGGTGAGTATTTAGGTCCCATGCAAGAAATGAATGAATTTCAAACATCTGGGCATCGTGGCTCGGCCGGAAACATTGAGAAACTTGCTTTTTAAATTCCTGTAAATCAAAAACTTAACTGAAAATCATGAAGCCCAACATGTTACCTTCCGCTTCCATTGTCGCCTCTCTTGGTGGTAATTTCTCGACCAAGAACTCATGTGGACCATGACATACACAAGGCAACAACGATGAAAGACTTGTTTGTTTTTGTTGATGAGGAATTGACGAGGAATGGGTAGTCATCTTGGGGTAATACGCTGCTAAGTGGTAAACCATTTAGGATTTGATCGGTGTGAACATGTTTGTAATTAAATATAGCATGGTAATTTGGAATGTGATGGGAAGTAAGGTCAAAATTTATTAACGGTTCTAGTTTCGAAGTGCCACATGATTCCTGAATGGCATAATGTGGTCACGCGTTCTGGGATGCGTACATGGAGTTTGCACCATAGGATGCATCACAATCGGCGATGTCAGCACACGACTTATTCCATCAACCATGTGCGCTCGTTATTACCATCGCACATGCTTCTTTTAAATAGAATGTGTGCCCATCTAGCGCACACACCTTAATATGTTTGGCCGGTTCTATTTGTTGTGGCTAATCATAAATAGTTCATCCGTGTGAAATGTATGTCGTCTATCATACACACCTTGATCTTGCTGACCATTTGTATTGTTTTCGCTCATCGCAAATAGTTCATCCGAGTAAACTATATGCAGTCTATCGCACAAACCTTGATCTGGCTGACCGTTTCTGTTGTGTTGCCTAATCATCATCCGAGTGAACTGTATGTTGTATATCGCACACACCTTCATCCAGCTGACCGTTTCTGCTATTATGCTCATTGCAAACAGTTCATTCGAGTGAGCTATATGGCACACATTGCACACATGACTATAATCTAAATCGTGTTTTACGTCTCCTCCATTGCAAACATTTTGTATCATTTTTTACGGTTTTATGACATCATCGTTTGCGATTAATGCATCGCACATTGTTTCGTCGAAGGGTCTCTGATTGTAGTGTCGCATTAGTAGCATCCTGATGTACTGAATGTTACTAGGTTCACTACCAAGTTCTTATACCAATTTTAGAGACATTATATTATACAGTCATGGTACTCTGACGCTTAATGAAGTTTATGAAGCTTTGAACTCCAAGGAGAGGATGAAACTAAGGGTGCCTCATGATAGTTCAAGTTCATCCCAAGCCGGGGGATAATCTATTCGTAGCAGGACAAAGGAGAACGCACATAATGGAAACAGAGGCAAAAGTAAGAATGGCTACATGGGCCCATCGCAATCTAGACACAAAAAAACAGTATTACAGATGTGGCAAGAGAAACGGCCATGGCATCTCAGAATGTTTCAAGTTTCATAACAAGAAAAAAGGAACCACATGTACAAACCGAAAGGTAACAAACAAGGTGAAAATTCTGCTAATGTTGCTCTTGATGATAGTTCCGATGATTCTCTTTTCATCATTGCTGGATATGCTGAGACCAATGACGAGTGAGTACTTGACACTTCATGTACTTTTCATATGTGCCCGCATAGAGATTGGTTTACTACTTTTGGTTCTACTACTGTTGCTGGTTCTATTTTGGGTTTCGATAATTCACCATGCAAGAAGGTAGATGTTCCAATCAAAACTTTGAAGGATGTTTGGTATATTCATAAGATTAAGAGAAATCTTATCTCTGTGAGTGTTCTTGGTGCAAAGGGTTACGAGTATTTAGGTGGCGATAGTGTTTTGAAGGTCACCAAAGGTTCTCTTATTGTAATGAAATGTGACTGAAGTTTGACCAATGGTCTTTATTACCTTTGAGGTTCTACCGTTTGAGGTAGCGCTACTCCAGTTATTTCTAAGAATTCTGATTGTGATGCTGCTAACATTTGGCATATGCATCTTGGACACATGTGTGAACTTGGTTTGGCAGAGTTAAATAAGAGATGTCTTCTTGATGGATATGAAACTGGTGGATTGAAAAAATTGAAGCAGAAAAGTATGGCCTTTTTCAAAGCATAAATATCAAGCATTCTCAAGGAGTGAAAGATTATGATTGAGAGACAAACTTAAAAGAAGGTAAAAATACTTCGCACTGAGAATGGTATGGAATTTTGTTCTAAGCTATTTGAGAATTATAGGAAGTCTGAAGGCATTTTCAGACATTACACCGTTCTTACAAAATGGTGTTGCTGAGCGTATGAACATGACCATTATTTCCATACCCCGTTGCATGTTTTCCAATGCATATTTGCATAGGCGTTTTTGGGCTGAAGCCGCTTCCACTGCTTGTTATCTTATTATTTGATCACCATCTATTGATCTCAATAAGAAAACTTCAACTGAGGTATGGTCTATTTCTCCTGCTGAATATTCACAATTGAGAGTTTTTGGTTGCACTGCTTATGCTCATGTTGATAATAAAAAGTGGGAGCCTAAGGCTATTAAGCAGTGGTGGAGCTTCAAACAAATAGTTGGGTGGGCCAAATAGCACAATTTCTAGTCTGGTCCATATAGAACTTAAATGTGTATGTCTCCAATACGAGTGGCTGCTCCTGAGCACCTCGGCTCCACTGAGTGTTTTGTTTTTCAAGGAACACGTGCGACTATGCAAGGCTGATGTCGTGATGCCTGCTGAATTTCTGTATGGTTGTTCGTTGCCATGGGACGGGTTTCATATAAAAATATTTTTGCTCTGGAGCTTGACTGGTCATGGCCCACTAGGCATTGTCAAAGCTCTGCTGGTGTTGTTAAGTGCATCTTTTCTTGGTTATAAGTCTGGTGTTAAATGTTTTAAATTATGGAATCCTGAGACACATAATGTTGTTATTAGTACAAATGTTATTTTTAATGAATCTACTATGCTACACGATGTTCCATCCACTAATGTTCCTATTGAGTGTGAACAACAACCTACTATTCGGGAGCCTAGTACAGGTGGAGCATGTTATTAATTTCAATGATACATTTGATAAGGAAAATGTTGATGCACATGATGAACCTGTCGTTGATGATGAACATGTCACTCCAAATCAGCCTATTGTTCCATCCGGTTGGAATCTCGCGTGTGACAGAGTTAGGTGGGGTATTAATAAACCTAAAAAGTTAACTGAAGAGTGCAATATTGTTTATTTTGTTTTATCTGTTGTAGAAGAAATTGAAGGCAATGTCAAGCCATCTTCATATTCCCAGGCTATTATTTCTGGTGATAGTAATAAGTGGATGACCGCTGCGCATAATGAGACGGAATCACTTGAAAAGAATGGCATGTGAGATTTAGTAAAATTACCAAAAGAGCATAACCCTATTAGTTCCAAGTGGGCTTTAAAAAGGAAAGAAGGTATTTCTTCTAACGATGAGGCAAGATATAAATCAAGGTTACTTTATAAATGTTACAACCAGATTCCAGGAATCGACTATAATGAAGTCTTTGCTCCTGTTGTGAAGCATATCTCTATTCGCATATTACTCGGTATTGTTGTCGTGAATGATTTTGAGCTTGAACAATTGGATGTTAAAACTGCATCCTTACATGGAGAATTAGAAGAGAATATTTATATGGAACAACCAGAAGGTTTTGTTATTCCTGGAAAAAAATTGTCTATAAGTTAAAGAAATCTCTTTATGGATTGAAGCAATGTCCTAGTTAGTGGTACAAGAGATTTGACACCTTTATGCTCTCTCAAGGTTTCAAAGGGTCTAATTATGATAGTTCTGTTTATTTGAATAATATCAATGGTTCGGCTACCTATTTTCTCGTTTATATTGATGAAATGTTAATTGATGCAAATAGCATGTCAAAGATTACTGAACTAAAGAAGCAAATGAGTAATGAATTTGAAATGAAAGATTTTGGTGCAACAAAGAAAATACTTGGAATGGAAATATCCAGAGGTAGGCCATTTGGAAAAGTATATCTAAGTCAGAAGGGATATGTTGATAAAGTTCTTTGTCGCTTTAATATGCATAATGCCAAGCAGGTGAGTACTCTGTTAGCTGCACACTTCGAATTATAATCAACCTTATGTCCTAAGTCAGATGTTGATATTGAGTACATGTCTACAGTTCCCTATTTAAGTGCAGTTGGTTCACTTATGTATGACAAGGTTTTTTCTTGTCCTGATTTATCATATGCATTGAATGTTGTCAGTAGATACATGGCTAATCCTGGAAAAGAGCACTGAAGAGCATTTAAATGGATTTCAACATACATAAGAGGTACTACTAATGCTTATTTATAGCTTGGGAAAACTGAAGATGGACTTGTTGGTTTTGTTGATTCTGATTTGGCTGGTGATTTGGATAAGAGAAGATCAGTCACATGTTATGTTTCCACCATTGGTAGTTGTGCTGTGAGTTGGAGAGCAACTTTGAAGTCTATTGTGGCTTGTTCCACTACTGATGGCGATTATATGGCTATTCCGAAGGCATGCAAATAAGCTATTTGGTTGAGAGGTTTCTGATTCATCTGGCCCTACGATAATTTTCACCGTGCTATAAGTCAACAAAGAATCCAATGCATCATGAGAGAACAAAGCATGTTGATGTCAGATTTCACTATATTCGAGATGTTATTGCGGAAGGCAATTTGAAGGTACGCATGATAAGTACGCATGAAAATCCTGCAGCTATGATGACAAAGCCAGTTCCTACAAATAAGTTTGAGCTTTGCTCATGCTTAGTTGGTATTTCTCACCAGTCCTATGGACTATGACGCATAAGGTCTTTATGCTTATTTGGATGGAGTTATTTACTTTCTTCGACTACTGGAAGGAATTTGGCTCAAGGTGGAGATTGTTAAATTGTGATCCAAATACTACCGTGTTGGACTAGAGGTAGTACAAACAGTGGGTTGCATTGACGTCCACGCATATGAGTACAACTCGTTTACTTGACTTCCAAGGACTCTTACGTATTCCCCTCATATATATCCCATTAGTCGCACCGAAAGACGACATGTCGTCTCGTGCTTGTACTACTCCTCCATCATAGTGAATTGCGCGTTTGTGCAACCGTGATTTTTTTTTTTCGCAAGGGTTTTACACTATAAATCTGTGTCTCTTGTGTCCCGTTGATATCGTTTTATCTAATAGCGATGGTTAAATGTATAACCACTTTATTAACCAGCCAACGATGTTTGATTGTCTATGTCAAGCAAAACCTGGGTATATGTGTGATCTACCCATAAGTAATTTATCCATCCTAGCTTTGACCCATACTAAACTTTTTTTTCCACTTGATACCTAACTTTAATCAGTTAATTAGGTGATTTCAACCATTTGACTTTCTAGGGTCTTCCTTTGTTTTTTCTAGCTTTTAGTTCTATGGTTAGATTAGAGCTTCGTGTTCTTTATTGTTTTGTTGGTGTGTGTTATCTTCGACAGCACAACTGCACGTGTTTGATGAATGTTTTGGAAAATTGTCATTTCACTTTAAGAAAATTATACTTTTCGTTTCTCAATTCTTCGCTGAGTTTAGTTTTCGTCCATCAACTCTAAAACCGGACAGAGTGCATCCCGAACTCTCGAAACCTGTCATTTTTCGTCCCTGCGACTGAGTCAACCCAGTTTTGACCACGTGTGAACAGTACATCTGATGAACAGTAAATTTGCACGCACCTTGCCCACCCGAGCATCTTCGATGCCAAAAAGTTTCAGGTTTTTTTTGACTTGTTTTCTAATTTTTTTTTTGAATTTACTGTTCACTTCAGAGTAGATTTGCTTTTGCTTTTTTTGCTGCGAGCTCCATGAAATTCCAAACATGACAAAAAATTGCACGCACGTGGCGTACCTGAGTATCTTCGATGTCATAAAATTTCAGATTTTTTTGCTATTTTTTTCGAATTTACTCCTTCATCGATGTACTGTTAACACATGGTCAAAACCGGGTTGACTCAGTCGCAGGGACGAAAAATGACCGGTTTCGAGAGTTCGGGGTGCACTCTGTCCGGTTTTGGAGTTGAGGAACGAAAACTAAACTCAGTGAAGAGTTGAGGGACGAAAAGTATACTTTTCTCTTTCACTTTTAGCATATGTTTAGTATGTAAGAGTGTCAACTCTATCATGACCTTCGTATTTCAAAGGAATAATTGATCTGCAAGCTTTATTAGGCTTTGTTAGATTGAGTGTAACTATGTGTGTTCTCTTGTATATAGCCCGAGAACATAAAAGAATACCCCCAACTAAGCATACAGTTAAGTTTTTTTTTTTTTTGCGTACAGCTTGTTTGGTTTGTGGTTTAGAAACCATAAAAATTCTAATGATCCCTATACTTTGCATGCAATTACAATATTTAGTTTGTAATTGCATTTCAACATGGAATTCTTTTATTTTAACGACAGATAAGCCCTATGCTATGGGAATATTTATGTTTTTTCTTGTAGTGCACTAAATAGTAAAACAGATTTTCAGAATATGGAGGCGACGGAGCTCTTCATTTTGAACCCTCCAAAACAAGTGCTCAATGCTTCTATTAACAAAATCTAATGTATTCTTTTGCGGATTTATTTCACTATGTTTCCGGTCTCTGTAGAATTCAAATACAGTATATGCCATTTTATTTATTTATTTGTTTTTGTACTTCTATATTTTAAGATTGTTGTGAACCAAAGAAACCCTAAACCCTGGTCTCGCAACTGAAAAGAAAACTCTAGTACATATGTGGCTCCAGTTAGTGCATTATTATAGTACTATGCATCCAGACTACATCACTTTGGGTTTAATTAGTCCATGATTTACTAGCGAGACGTTACGTCAAGGAAAAGCACTTACGCCGGTGGAGCTGATTTTAAAATACGAGCTGAATTGTACTGAATATATAGTAAAAGAAAAATTCAAAAAACAATTCAGTCTACACTCTCCGTCCCAAAATAAGTGTGTCAATTTTGTACTAAATCTAGTAGTAAAAAGTTGCACTAAGGCCGAGACACTTATTTTGGGGCGGAGGGAGTATTCATCTTCAATAATGGCAATACAATAAACACCAGAAATAATAAAATCACATCCAGATCCGTAGACCACCTAGGGACGACTACAAGCACTGAAGCGAGCCGAAGGAGCGCCGCTGTTATCGCCCTTCCCTCGCTGGAACAGGGCAAAACTTGTTGCAATAGACAGTCCAGAAGTTGTCATCCCAAGTCCCCATAGGACCATTGTGGCAGAACATCATCCGTCGCCAATGAAGAGTAGCGTAGATCAAAAGGATTCAACCTGAAGAAACACAAACATAGACGAACTACGACTAGATCCGAGCAAATCCGTCAAGGACATATCTGCCAGAGACATACCTCCACACGCCCACTAACGATGCTAGACCACCACCAAAACGGGGGCTAGGCGGGGAGAATCTTATTCCATCTTCAGGGAGGCGCCGATGTCTCATCTTCCTGAACAAGACACAAACCCTATCAAAACTTGAAGAGGCATCTAAAAACAAAGCCCTTCCGCCGTAAAGGCCAGAATCCGCCGCACTGTCATGGCACTAAGACCACCGAAAACGAGCCGGACCGGCGGGAGACAAATGAACCCTAAATTTTCTTAAGGAGGAGGCTTGATCGGTCATTGTGCGCGAACACTCGTCTACGGGCGTTTAAGGGGCCCGAATGATATAGTATTACCAACGTGAGACGCACGAATGGATTAGGGCAGTAGTAGCGCATATTATTATCGCGTGTTTAGTTTAGATAAGAGGGGAAAGAAAACGGATGGAGATCACCACTTTCCAAAATTGCAAGTACAACACTACATTAATACACTAATGGTGAAAAGTACCGAAATCAGGAGTACTTCTTGTAAAGATCACTCTCACCTTCTCAAGTTGTGACAAGTGTCGTGTTGTATGTGCACCACTTATCGTAACCGGGGAGTTTTCCTTTTTTTCATTGATCTGTTTATTCAAAACATTTTATCTCTTAAACCGTGCGTCCAAATCTCGAATCGTTTTTACCTTCGGATTCCTCGCGTCGAGACCTTCAAAACTAGATCTCATATTGATAGGTTCTCACGAACTCGTGCCTCTCGCGGAAGCAAAACCGTGTCTCTCCAGGAAGGGAAAAAAAACGAAAACATGTTTTTTCATATCCAAGGTGCATGGCCATGCCTCTCGCAAAAGCACAACTGTGCCTCTAGTGGAAGCAAAACCGTGGCTCTCACGAAAGGAAAAAAACACGTTTTTTCTTGCGAAAACACAACCGTGCCTCTCGCGGAAGGAGAAAAAAACCCAGAAAACGTGTTTTGTCGCCTCTCTCGGAAGCAAAACCGTACCTCTCGCGGAAGAAAAAAACCTAAAAAAAGCATTTTTTTCGTTTTCGAGAGGCACGGCCGTGCCTCTCGCAAAAGCAAAAACCGTGCTTCTTGCGAAAGCAAAAAAGAGTTTTTTCACGCATAATTTTTTTTTGAATTTTTTTGTCCAAAACTTAAAAAAACCGTTTAAAAAGCCGAAAACTCGTGCGGCTGAGAGCACGCCAAATGGAGCACTCAAAGCGCGACATGTGAAGGGAGGTGCGTACGCGGTTAATGGAGGCGCCGTGAGTGCTCCATTAAAAAATGTTATATAAGCTGCCCCATTATACTTTTTCTTGCGCGCACCCCCCTTCACGTGTTACTTGGGGGTGCGTGCGCGTTTAATTCGGCTGGACGTCATATAGGCCGGCCCATTATACTTTTTCTTCCTTTCGTTTTCCCTCCTTTTTTCCTTTTTTTTTCTTTTTTATTAGTTTTCTTTCTCTTTTTACTGTTTTCCTTTTTTCTTATTTAAAATTTGCAATTTTTTGTGAGTTTTCTTTCCAAATTTGTGAATATCGTTTTGTTCACCGAGTTAAAAAAATCATCATGTAAAAATATGTTCATCAATTTAAAAAATATTTATCGAATTCATTTTTTTCACTGGGAAATGTTCAACAATTTCAAAATATGTTCATCAACTTAAAAAATGTTCATCATATTCGAATTTTTTTCGTTGTTTTGAAAAAATGTTCCTCAAATTCGGAAGTTGGTCATTAATTTGAAGAAATATTCATAAAATTCAAAATTTATTCATCTATATTTTTCAAAGCAATGTTCATATAACTCAAAAAAATTCATCATATTCAAAATTTGTTCAATATAATTTTTTAATTGTTCAGCAGATTCATAAAATGTTCATTAATTTTTCAAAAAGATCACCAAATTTTAAAAAAAGGTTCTCGAATAGGAATGTGTTCCTCAGGTAAAGCAAATGTTCATCAAATTCAAAATGTGTTCATCTGATTAAAAATGTTCATCAATATCCAAATTCGCGAACATATTTTGAAAGCACGATTTTTTTAAATTACAAACATTTTTCATATTCATAAAAATTATTCAAAATCGGGGACATTTTTTGGCTCCACAAACTTTTTCAAAATTCACATTTTTTCTGAATTTTGGAGCTATTTCGAAATCCCGGAAGAAAAACAAAAACAGAAAAAAGAGCAAAACAAGAAATAGGGGGCACCCCACACAGCTCATGGTCTGGCCCAAATGAATGCACGAGGGGAGCGAGAGTTACACAGCAATGCAAGTCCTACTAGTAAATTATACGCCCCGGTCAGAAAAGGAAGTAAATTATACATGCGTGCCCAGATAATTAAACTACAACCAAAGATCTGCACAGTAAATGAAGAAAAATGCATCATTACCGTTACAGTTACTAAGCTCCGACGAAATCATTGCCCTCTCATAGCTCGATTTTGTTTTTTACATCAGGCCCCGACTAGCAGGGCCATGTTGCAGTATTTAGTCCGTTTGTTATCGCAGCCCAACCGACGCTCTCATATTGGTCAAACCGTCAAAATTGGTTGGCCGCGTCTTCTTTGTCTCGAGAGGGAATGTGAGATCTTGGGGTGGTGGGAGCCTAGTAACTGCAACAATAACGATATAGATCCCTTGGCCGTATCGCCGCCACTCGCGATCTCCATTCACGATCTGCTGGTGATCCCCACTTTTCTTTGACTACCCACAATGAGAGTAACATAGGTGGTAATATCACACATCTTTAGGTAAAATAGATGATGTGGCGAGTAATTAATGAGGAAATAGGGGCATATGGTATCATAGTTAGTTACTGTAGCATCACACATACCAAGACAAGATGAGTCTACAACCTAATAAATGAAGTGTTGAATGACACCACACATATGTTACTCCCCACTATAGAGGTAGTAACATAGACTAGTAACATAAGTTATTACTCATTGTGACTAGTTTTTGAGCCCGGTGAGAGAGATGGGAAGGCTCGTCCAGATATTGAGGGGTGGTAAGTCACACACACTATTTCCTATGGCTGGCGATGAAAACATGAATACTGCGCTTCCATCTAAATCTTACACTCCCATCTTGTGTGAGGATGACACGCTCAAATAGGAGGTGACAGGTGAGGGAGTATTTTCTTGAACCCTCGTTCATATAGCGAAACTCAAACATCTACAGGCGCGTGGTGTGGTCGTCCGCACAGGTCAAGGCCCCCGTGGTCGTGGCTGCCATGAGTATGTCCGGCATGTTCACATCCGTTATGGTCTGCTATGTACAAGACTAGATGTTTGTTATGTTTTAAGAGTGTTTGTAGCAGATACCAAAGTGATCTGGGATTGACTCACAGGGCAACAATTAAAAATATTCTAAAGTACCTCGGTAGGACTAAGGACTTACTTCCTAGTCTACGAAGGTGACGACGAGCTTGCTGTAACTGGCTATGTTTTCACTCTCAACCGTGGTGTCATGGTCTGAAAAGGTTTCAAACAAACCACTATTGTGAATACTATGACGGAAGCGGCATATATCGCAGCTTCAAAAGCTTCGAAGGAAGCAGTTTGGATCAAGAAGTTTCTTCAAGAACTAGATGTGGTTCCAAGTGCAATGAATCACATGGTGCTCTATATATTGTGATAATAGTGATGCCGTGTCTCAAGCAAAGGTGCCAACGTCCCAACAGAAGTCCAGACACTTGCAATGCAAGTATCACCTAATCCGATATCATGTTGGAGAAGGTCTAGTAAATGTACTCAAGATTCACACTGACCTGAATGTGTCAGACTTGATGGTGAAGCCTCTACCATAAGCACATTGGGGAACGTAGTAATTTCAAAAAAAATCCTACGCACACGCGAGATCATGGTGATGCATAGCAACGAGAGGGGAGAGTGTATCTTCATACCCTGGAAGATCGCTAAGCGGAAGTTCTATCAACGCGGTTGATGTAGTCATACACCTTCACGATCCGCCCCGATCAAGTACCGAAGTACGGCACCTCCGCGTTCAGCACATGTTAAGCTCAATGACGTCCTCACCTTCTCAATCCAGCAAGACGGGCGAAGCAGTAGATGAGTTCCGGCAGCACGACGGCGTGGTGACGGTGTTGGTGAAGAACAATCTCCGCAGGGTTTCGCCTAAGCACTACGTAAACTATGACGGAGGATAAACTAGAGGGGACGGGGGTTGCCGGCACACGGCTTGGTGTTTCTTGATGTGTCTTTGGTGCTAGCCCTGCCCCTCTATTTATATGTTGACCCTTGGGGTCGAAACTTGGAGTAAAAGCCTCCACAAAGTCGGTTTCACCCGAAAGGCAAGAGTCCTTCTCGGACTCCAGGGCCAGACGCCAGGGTTCCCAGCGTCTAGACCCAGACGCAAGGGACCCTGGCATCTGGCCCCTGGACTCCGCAAAACTTCCTTTTGCGCTTTTCAAAAACCTTGTGGGCTTTCCCCTTTGGCCCAAATAACGTGTTCTCGTACCTAAACATTTCGGGAAACATCCGGAACCCCTTCCGGTGAATTCCGGAACCCTTCCAGAGATCAAACACTATTATCCCATATATCAAAAATTATCTCCGAACCATTCTGGAGTTCCTCGTCATGTCCGTGATCTTATCCGGGATTCCGAACAACATTCGGTTACCAACATACATAACTCATATAATACTATATCGTCAACGAACGTTAAGCGTGCGAACCCTACGGATACGAGAACTATGTAGACATGACCGAGACACTTCTCTGGTCAATTACCAATACCGGAACCTGGATGCCCATATTGGCTCCTACATATTCTACGAAGATCTTTATCGGTCGAACCGCATAACAACATATGTTGTTCCCTTTGTCATCGGTATGTTACTTGCCTGAGATTCGATCATCGGTATCATCATACCTAGTTCAATCTCGTTAACGGCAAGTCTCTTTACTCGTTCCGTAATACTTCATCCCGCAACTAACTCATTAGTCATATTACTTGCAAGGCTTATAGTGATGTGCATTACCGAGAGGGCCCAGAGATACCTCTCCAACAATCGGAGTGACAAATCCTAATCTCAAAATACACCAACTCAACAAGTACCTTCGGAGACACCTGTAGAGTACCTTTATACTCACCCAGTTACGTTGTGACGTTTGGTAGCACACAAAGTGTTCCTCCGGTAAAAGGGAGTTGCATAATCTCATAGTTATAGGAACATGCATAAGTCATGAAGAAAGCAATAGCAACATACTAAACAATCAAGTGCTAAGCTAACGGAATGGGTCAAATCAATCACATCGTTCTCCTAATGATGTGATCCCGTTGATAAAATGACAACTCATGTCTATGGCTAGGAAACTCAACCATCTTTGATCAACGAGCTAGTCAAGTAGAGGCATACTAGTGACACTATGTTTGTCTATGTATTCACACATGTATTATGTTTCCGGTTAATACAATTCTAGCATGAATAATAAACATTTATCATGAAATAAGGAAATAAATAATAACTTTATTATTGCCTCTAGGTCATATTTACTTCAGTCTCCCACTTGCACTAGAGTCAATAATCTAGTTCACAACATCATGTGATTAAACACCAATATTCACATATGTATGTGATTAACATCCATAGTTCACATCGTCATGTGACCAACACCCAATGGGTTTACTAGAGTCAATAATCTAGTTCACATTGCAATGTGATTAACAACCAAAGGGTACTAAGATATGATCATGTTTTTCACGTGAGAGAAGTTTAGTCAACAGGTCTGTCATATTCAGAGCCGTATGTATTTTGCAAAAATATTCTATTTTTACAATGCTCTGCATGGAGCTACTCTAGCTAATTGCTCCCACTTTTAATATGTATCCAGATTGCGACTTAGAGTCATCTGGATCGGTGTAAAAGCTTGCACCGATGTAACTCTTTACGATGGACTCTTTTATCACCTCCATAATCAAGAAATATTTCCTTAGTCCTTACTAGGGATATTCTTGACTGCTGTCTAGTGATCTACTTCTAGATCAAAAATTGTACTCCCTTGCCAAACTCAGAGCAAGGTATACAATGCCACTACTAGGAAAAGGGCTATAGATAAGATTGATACTAATGGCGCACCAGGTAAGCAGTGCGCCACTACTATATACTAATGGTGCACCGGTTGGAGGAGCGCCATTAGTAAGGAAGACACTAATGGTGCACCAGGCACACGGTGCGCCACTAGTATTGAATTTTTTTCATTTTTCCATACATTCTAATGGCGCATGACGCCAAAGTGCGCCATTACTAGTTCTAACAAGTAACGGCGCGCCTTGTTAACAGGGCGCCATTAGTATATAATTTTTTTTTACTTTTTTGCAAAACTGCTAATGGCGCACCGTGTATATTTTCGTGGACACTTTTTGATCTCGATCTCGATCCCACCCGCCCCCCCCCCCCCCCCCGCTAGCTCCACCGCCGCCGACGACCCACCGCAACTCTCCCCGCTCCACCGCCGCCGACGAGCACCCGGCCCCCCTGCACCCTCCCCCGCTCCACCGCCGCCAACGGGCACCCCCGCACCCTCCCCCGCTAGCTCCACCGCCGCCGACGACCCACCGCAACCCTCCCCCGCTCCACCACCGCCGATGAGCACCCGGTCCCCCGCACCCTCCCCCGCTCCACCGCCGCCAACGAGCACCCCCCGCACCCTCCCCCCGCTCCACCGCCGTCGCCGATGATATTTTCAAGTAACAAATTTGAACATATTTTTAAAGAAATTATTACTGTTTTTATAAAAAAATATTACTGTTATGATTTAAACAAGTTTGAACATATTTAAACACAAATAAATATCAAACAGGATTTAAAATGCATAAAAAAATATTGGGGAGCCTGGGAATCGAACCCAGGACCTCCTGGTGTGTGTGCTGCGTACTGACCAGTCGGGCTAGTGGGCGGGTTCTTTTTGATCTCGATCTCGATCCCACCCGCACCCTCCCCCGCTAGCTCCACCGCCGCCGCCGACCCACCGCAACCCTCCCCCGCTCCACCGCCGGTGACGAGCACCCGGCCCCCGCACCCTCCCCCGCTCCACCGCCGCCAACGGGCACCCCCCGCACCTTCCCCCCGCTCCACCGCCGCCGTCGATGATATTTTCAAGTAACAAATTTGAACATATTTTCTAAAAAATTATTACTGTTTTTTATAAAGAAATATTACTGTTATGATTTAAACAAGTTTGAACATATTTAAACACAAATAAATATCAAACAGGATTTAAAATGCATAAAAAAATATTGGGGAGCCTGGGAATCGAACCTAGGACCCCCTGATGTGTGTGCTGCGTACTGACCAGTCAGGCTAGTGGGCGGGTTCTGTTGTAGATAGGGTTAGGTGGTATATAAGACAAGTCGGGCTAGATTAAATTACTTATGGCGCACCCTTCTGTGGTGCGCCATTGATATGGATGTACTTATGGCGCACCCCCGGGTGGTGCGCCATTGCTAAGCCCCCCCCACAGTAAAATCCCCAATCCCCAATCCACACTCTAATCCCTCCCCGCCTCATCTCACCCGCCGTCCCCGGCCGTGCACCGGACCACCCTCCGCCGCCGACCACCTCCCTCACCATCCCCCCTCCACCCGCGCCCGCGCCCTCGCCGTCCCCCTCCACCCGCGGCCCCGCCTGCGTCCCCCTCCCTCCCGAGCGCGACAGCTAGGGTTCCTAGCCGCCGCCACCGCTGCCGGCCCGCCGCCGCGGCCGCGCCCAGCCGGCCGAACCCTCCGCTGCCCCGCCTCCGGTACAGGCCCCTCCAGCCCCGAAGCTGCGCCCCCGCCCGCCTCCTCCTCTCTTCTCCCGCGACCTCCCCCCTACCCCCTCTCCACCGCCCCGTCCCCTCAGCGCCGCCTGCCATCTCCCCGAACCCTAGCTCCGCCGGCATCGGGGACGACCACCTCGTCGGCCTCACCAGGCCGCAGGCCCTCAAGCCCCACGCCGTCCTCGGCCTCGCCCTCTCCACCGGCGGCGCCCCTTCCTCCGCCCCTGCAGCGCGGCAGCAGCAGTAAACAACCAGGTAAAACTGACTAATCTCTTGTGTATTACTGTATTAATCTTGCTACTATTGTAGACACAGTAGTTTTATGTTGCAGATACAGTAGTTTTATGTTGCAGATACAGTAGTTTTACTATATTACTATAGTAGGAAATGTCTTATATTTCTAGTGAACGTACATGTCAGCTGCCATATCATTTGCTTTGGCCTGTATTTAGTGTTTTTATGATTTCTTGTTTTGATGTTACAATTTTGTCAGTTCCTAGATATTGCTGGTTTGTACTTAGAAAATATTCAAAGTTGATTATGTTGTCTCTGCAGTTCAAAACATTTTGTATCAAGCTTCTAGGTTTTGTCACAGATAGTAATGCTTTGCTCATGTAGTTGCTGCATGGTCAACTTGTGTCCAAGAAACTTGAGCTCCTGTTCCAGTTTATATTATTAATTAGTAATTCAAACAGATCATTATAGTTCTTTAGAAGTGAGCTTTTCTGTCCACCCGCCATGAATTTGTAGAGAGGTCAGCTGAATAAATTTGGTTACTCTGATCTCGCAAGCATAATGATTAACTTTTTTATATATAGATACTCCTACAGCAAGTATAAAAAAGATACTCCTACAGTACTTATTTTAGTCAATTACAAATATAAACTGCAATTGGATCATCATTCTTTCATGTACATGATAGACTATGCCATGTAGAGTAATGAGTTTCATTTGATTCCATGCTCACAACAATTGAATGTAACTGGATCCTCTTTGTTTCATGTACATGAAGTATTTCAACTTGTTTGTCTGCATAAAGCCTTGGTTTAATTTTCTAGGCTAATTCAACTTGTTGTGCATGATGTAGGAAAGTGAACCAATAAAAATTGTTTATTATTGAACCAAATGTTATTAGTGTTTCAGTGGATTTGTAAATCTGTGGGCTTGCCCACTAATCAAATACCATTTTAGGGGACCTTCATTTCTAACTTGTCCAACAAAAGCATGGAACTAGGAAACTAAACAACCCCCCATTAGAAGATCCTGAAATATATGCTCCAGCTAGTTGTCAAGTTCCGCTCTTATTCTGTGTTATAGATGTAGAGAGCTTAGAAGGAAAAGCAAGCCCAAATACAAGCTAACTTAATCCGCTGGCTACAGCAGACAGTGCAGCAGCAGCAACACCTGCAAGGTGAGAAATATGTTCCTATTTATCTTTTTTTGCTCAAGTTCTTCAGTACATCATATAATATAGAGAAGTGCAGATCAAGTGGTGCAATCATATACATCTGCCACTTAAGTCATCCTTCCCTTTAAGCAGAGTGATGCCTTTCGATGTCACACAATAATGTTTGTTGCAAGAACATTCTACTCTTAGTGTTCGTTTGTTTACTGCATAAAAATATATAGTTTTGCTGCTGTTATGCCTGTATTCACTGCTGCTGCTGCTGTACTTGTGATGATGTTGTAGGTACCCCGAGAGGCCCTTGAGTTTGCCGGAATGTCGATTAACTTCCATTCCGGCAAATTCGGGTACTCCATATGTCCTATTTTTAGCAAAGGTAATGCTGAAATTTTTCGTGAATTTTAGCATTACTTTGCTAAAAATAGGACATATGGGGTACTTGCGACTAATGCCTGTTATCATGCATGTTTTATGATCTGTCGTAAGCGATGATGAGCCCAGATTCCGCAAAATGGCTAGAGGCCATGAAATCTGAGATGGGATCCATGTATGAAAACAAAGTATGGACTTTGGTTGACTTGCCCGATGATCGGCAAGCAATTGAGAATAAATGGATCTTTAAGAAGAAGACTGACGCTGATGGTAATGTAACTGTCTATAAAGCTCGACTTGTTGCAAAAGGTTTTCGACAAGTTCAAGGAGTTGACTACGATGAGACTTTCTCACCCATAGCGATGCTTAAGTCTGTCCGAATCATGTTAGCTATTGCTGCATTTCATAATTATGAAATTTGGCAAATGGATGTCAAAACTACATTCTTGAATGGATTTCTGGAAGAAGAGTTGTATATGATGCAGCCAGAAGGTTTTGTAGATCCAAAAGGTGCTAACAAAGTGCGCAAGCTCCACCGTTCCATTTATGGACTGGTGCAAGCATCTCGGAGTTGGAATAAACACTTTGATAGTGTGATCAAAGCATATGGTTTTATACAGACTTTTGGAGAAGCCTGTATTTACAAGAAAGTGAGTGGGAGCTCTGTAGCATTTCTGATATTATATGTAGATGACATATTATTAATTGGAAATGATATAGAATTTCTGGATAGCATAAAGGGATACTTGAATAAAAGTTTTTCAATGAAAGACCTCGGTGAAGCTGCTTACATATTGGGCATCAAGATCTATAGAGATAGATCAAGACGCTTAATAGGACTTTCACAAAGCACATACCTTGATAAAATTTTGAAAAAGTTCAAAATGGATCAGGAAAAGAAAGGGTTCTTGCCCGTACTACAAGGTGTGAAGTTGAGTCAAACTCAATGCCCGACCACAGCAGAAGATAGAGAGAAAATGAAAGATGTTCCCTACGCTTCAGCCATAGGCTCTATCATGTATGCAATGCTGTGTACCACACCTAACGTATGCTTAGCAATAAGCTTGGCAGGAAGGTACCAAAGTAATCCAGGAGTGGATCACTGGACAGCGGTCAAGAACATCCTGAAATACCTGAAAAGGACTAAGGATATGTTTCTCGTATATGGAGGTGACAAAGAGCTAGTCGTAAATGGTTACGTCGATGCAAGCTTTGACACTGATCCGGACGATTCTAAATCGCAAACCGGATACATGTTTTTATTAAACGGTGGAGCTGCAAGTTGGTGCAGTTCTAAACAAAGCGTCGTGGCGGGATCTACATGTGAAGCGGAGTACATAGCTGCTTCGGAAGCAGCAAATGAAGGAGTTCATTTCCGATCTAGGTGTCATACCTAGTGCATCGGGACCAATGAAAATCTTTTGTGACAATACTGGTGCAATTGCATTGGCAAAGGAATCCAGATTTCATAAGAGGACCAAGCACATCAAGAGATGCTTCAATTCCATTCGGGACCAAGTCCAAGTGGGAGACATAGAGATTTGCAAGATACATACGGATATGAATGTTGTAGACCCGTTGACTAAGCCACTCTCACGAGCAAAACATGATCAGCACCAAGACTCCATGGGTGTTAGAATCATTACTATGTAATCTAGATTATTGACTCTAGTGCAAGTGGGAGACTGAAGGAAATATGCCCTAGAGGCAATAATAAAGTTATTATTTATTTCCTCATATCATCATAAAGGTTTATTATTCATGCTTGAATTGTATTAACCGGAAACATGATACATGTGTGAATACATAGACAAACATATAGTCACTAGTATGCCTCTACTTGACTAGCTCATTAATCAAAGATGGTTATTTTTCCTAACCATAGACATGTGTTGTCATTTGATTAATGGGATCACATCATTAGAAGAATGATGTGATTGACATGACCCATTCCGTTAGCCTAGCACTTGATCGTTTAGTATATTGCTATTGCTTTCTTCATGACTTATACATGTTCCTGTAACTATGAGAAATATGCAACTCCCGTTTACCGGAGGAACACTTTGGGTACTACCAAACGTCACAACGTAACTGGGTGATTATAAAGGAGTACTACAGGTGTCTCCGAAGGTACATGTTGAGTTGGCGTATTTCGAGATTAGGTTTTGTCACTCCGATTGTCGGAGAGGTATCTCTGGGCCCTCTCGGTAATGCACATCTTTATAAGCCTTGCAAGCAATGTGACCAAATGAGTTGGTTACGGAATGATGCATTACGGAACGAGTAAAGAGACTTGCCGGTAACGAGATTGAACTAGGTATTGGATACCGACGATCAAATCTCGGGCAAGTAACATACCGATGACAAAGGGAACAACGTATGTTGTTATGCGGTTTGACCGATAAAGATCTTCGTAGAATATGTAGGAACCAATATGGGCATCCAGGTTCCGCTATTGGTTATTGACCGAGAATAGTTCTAGGTCATGTCTACATAGTTCTCGAACCCGTAGGGTCCGCACGCTTAACATTACGATGACAGTTTTATTATGAGTTTATAAGTTTTGATGTACCGAAGTTTGTTCGGAGTCCCGGATGTGATCACGGACGTAACGAGGAGTCTCGAAATGGTCGAGACATAAAGATCGATATATTGGAAGCCTATATTTGGACATCGGAATTGTTCCGGGTGAAATCGGCATTTTACCGGAGTACCGGGAGGTTACCGGAACCCCCCGGGGGGGTATTGGGCCTACATGGGCCTCGAGGGAGAAGAGGGAAGGAGGCAGGAGGGGGCCGTGCGCCCCTCCCCTTCCTAGTCCGAATAGGACAAGGGAAGGGGGGCGGCGCCCCCCCCCTTTCCTTCCCCTCTTCCTCCTCTTTCCCCCCTTCTCCTATTCCAACTAGGAAAGAAGGGAGTCCTACTCCCGGTGGGAGTAGGACTCCCCCCTTGGCATGCCCTCCTTGGCCGGCCGCCTCCTCCCTCCTGGCTCCTTTATATACGGGGGCGGGGGGCACCCCATAGACACACAAGTTGATCTACGGATCGTTCCTTAGCCGTGTGCGGTGCCCCCCTCCACCATATTCCACCTCGGTCATATCATCGTGGAGTTTAGGCGAAGCCCTGCGCCGGTAGAGCATCATCATCGTCACCACGCCGTCGTGCTGACTAAACTCATCCCCGAAGCTTTGCTGGATCGAAGCCCGGGGATCGTCATCGAGCTAAACGTGTGCTGAACTCGGAGGTGCCGTACGTTCGGTACTTGGATCGGTCGGATCGTGAAGACGTACGACTACATCAACCGCGTTGTCATAACGCTTCCGCTTACGGTCTATGAGTGTACGTGGACAACACTCTCTCCTCTCGTTGCTATGCCATCACCATGATCTTGCGTGTACGTAGGATTTTTTTTGAAATTACTATGTTCCCCAACAGTGGCATCCGAGCCTAGGTTTTATGCGTTGATGTTATATGCACGAGTAGAACACAAGTGAGTTGTGGGCGATACAAGTCATACTGCTTACCAGCATGTCATACTTTGGTTCGGCGGTATTGTGAGATGAAGCGGCCCGGACCGACATTACGCGTACGCTTACGATAGACTGGTTTCACCGTTGCGAGCACTCGTGCTTAAAGGTGGCTGGCGGGTGTCTGTCTCTCTCACTTTAGCTGAATCGAGTGTGGCTACGCCCGGTCCTTGCGAAGGTTAAAATAGCACCAACTTGACGAACTATCGTTGTGGTTTTTATGCGTAGGTAAGAACGGTTCTTGCTAAAGCCCGTAGCAGCCACATAAAATTTGCAACAACAAAGTAGAGGACGTCTAACTTGTTTTTGCAGGGCATGTTGTGATGTGATATGGTCAAGACGTGATGCTATATTTTATTGTATGAGATGATCATGTTTTGTAAGCGAAGTTATCGGCAACTGGCAGGATCCATATGGTTGTCGCTTTATTGTATGAAATGCAAACGCCCTGTAATTGCTTTAATTTATCTCTAAGCGGTAGCGATAGTCGTAGAAGCAATAGATGGCGTAACGACAACGATGCTACGATGGAGATCAAGGTGTCGTGCCGGTGACGATGGTGATCACAACGGTGCTTCGAAGATGGAGATCACAAGCACAAGATGATGATGGCCATATCATATCACTTATATTGATTGCATGTGATGTTTATCATTTATGCATCTTATCTTGCTTTGATTGACGGTAGCATTTTAAGATGATCTCTCACTAATAATCAAGAAGTGTTCTCCCTGAGTATGCACTGTTGCGAAAGTTCTTCGTGCTGAGACACCACGTGATGATCGGGTGTGATAGGCTCTACGTTCAAATACAACGGGTGCAAAACAATTGCACACGTGGAATACTCAGGTCATACTTGACGAGCCTAGCATATACAGATATGGCCTCGGAACACGGAGACCGAAAGGTCGAACGTGAATCATATAGTAGATATGATCAACATAGTGATGTTCACCGTTGAAACTACTCCATCTCACGTGATGATCGGACATGGTTTAGTTGATTTGGATCACGTAATCACTTAGATGACTAGAGAGATGTCTTTCTAAGTGGGAGTTCTTAAGTAATATGATTAATTGAACTTAAATTTATCATGAACTTAGTACCTGATAGTATTTTGCTTATCTATGTTTGTTTGTAGATAGATGGCTCGTGCTGTTGTTTCGTTGAATTTTAATGCGTTCCTTGAGAAAGCAAAGTTGAAAGATGATGGTAGCAATTACACGGACTGGGTCCATAACCTGAGGATTATCCTCATTGCTACACAGAAAAGTTACGTCCTGGAAGCACCGCTGGGTGCCAGGCCTGCTGCTGATGCAACTAACGACCTTAAGAACGTCTGGCAGAGCAAAGCTGATGACTACTCGATAGTTCAGTGTGCCATGCTTTACGGCTTAGAACCGGGTCTTCAACGACGTTTTGAACGTCATGGAGCATATGAGATGTTCCAGGAGTTGAAGTTAATATTTCAAGCAAATGCCCGGATTGAGAGATATGAAGTCTCCAATAAGTTCTATAGCTGCAAGATGGAGGAGAATAGTTCTGTCAGTGAACATATACTCAAAATGTCTGGGTATAATAATCACTTGATTCAACTGGGAGTTAATCTTCCTGATGATAGTGTCATTGACAGAATTCTTCAATCACTGCAACCAAGCTACAAGAGCTTCGTGATGAACTATAATATGCAAGGAATGAACAAGACTATTCCCGAGCTCTTCGCAATGCTAAAAGCCGCGGAGGTAGAAATCAAGAAGGAGCATCAAGTGTTGATGGTTAACAAGACCACCAGTTTCAAGAAAAAGGGCAAAGGGAAGAAGAAGGGGAACTTCAAAAAGAACAGCAAGCAAGTTGCTGCTCAAGAGAAGAAACCCAAGTCTGGACCTAAGCCTGAAACTGAGTGCTTCTACTGCAAGCAGACTGGACACTGGAAGCGGAACTGCCCCAAGTATTTGGCGGATAAGAAGGATGGCAAAGTGAACAAAGGTATATGTGATATACATGTTATTGATGTTTACCTTACTAATGCTCGCAGTAGCACCTGGGTATTTGATATTGGTTCTGTTGCTAATATTTGCAACTCGAAACAGGGACTACGAATTAAGCGAAGATTGGTTAAGGACGAGGTGACGATGTGCGTGGGAAATGGTTCCAAAGTCGATGTGATCGCGGTCGGCACGCTACCTCTACATCTACCATCGGGATTAGTTTTAGACCTAAATAATTGTTATTTGGTGCCAGCGTTGAGCATGAACATTATATCTGGATCTTGTTTGATGCGAGACGGTTATTCATTTAAATCAGAGAATAATGGTTGTTCTATTTATATGAGTAATATATTTTATGGTCATACACCCTTGAAAAGTGGTCTATTTTTATTGAATCTCGATAGTAGTGATACACATATTCATAGTGTTGAAACCAAAAGATGCAGAGTTGATAACGATAGTGCAACTTATTTGTGGCACTGCCGTTTAGGTCATATCGGTGTAAAGCGCATGAAGAAACTCCATACTGATGGGCTTTTGGAATCACTTGGTACTTGCGAACCGTGCCTCATGGGTAAGATGACTAAAACGCCGTTCTCCGGAACTATGGAGCGAGCAACTGATTTGTTGGAAATCATACATACTGATGTTTGTGGTCCAATGAATGTTGAGGCTCGCGGCGAATATCGTTATTTTCTCACCTTCACAGATGATTTGAGCAGATATGGGTATATCTACTTGATGAAACACAAGTCTGAAACATTTGAAAAGTTCAAAGAATTTCAGAGTGAAGTGGAAAATCATCGTAACAAGAAAATAAAATTTCTACGATCTGATCATGGAGGAGAATATTTGAGTTACGAGTTTGGTCTACACTTGAAACAATGCGGAATAGTTTCGCAACTCACGCCACCCGGAACACCATAACGAAATGGTGTGTCCGAACATCGTAATCGTACTTTACTAGATATGGTGCGATCTATGATGTCTCTTACTGATTTACCTCTATCGTTTTGGGGTCATGCTTTAGAGACGGCCGCATTCACGTCAAATAGGGCACCATCAAAATCAGTTGAGACGACGCCTTATGAACTGTGGTTTGGCAAGAAACCAAAGCTGTCGTTTCTTAAAGTTTGGGGCTGCGATGCTTATGTGAAGAAACTTCAGCCAGATAAGCTCGAACCCAAATCGGAGAAATGTGTCTTCATAGGATACCCAAAAGAGAATATTGGGTACACCTTCTATCACAGATCTGAGGGCAAGATTTTCGTTGCTAAAATCGGATCCTTTCTAGAGAAGGAGTTTCTCTCAAAAGAAGTGAGTGGGAGGAAAGTAGAACTTGATGAGATAACTGTATCTACTCCCTTATTGGAAAGTAGTTCATCACAAGAACCGGTTCCTGTGACAACTACACCAATTAGTGAGGAAGCTAGTGATATTGATCATGAAACTTCAGATCAAGTTTCTACTGAACCTCGTAGGTCTACGAGAGTAAGATCCGCACCAGAGTGGTACGGTAATCCAATTCTGGAAGTCATGTTGCTTGACCATGATGAACCTACGAACTATGAGGAAGCGATGATGAGCCCAGATTCCGCAAAATGGCTAGAGGCCATGAAATCTGAGATGGGATCCATGTATGAAAACAAAGTATGGACTTTGGTTGACTTGCCCGATGATCGGCAAGCAATTGAGAATAAATGGATCTTTAAGAAGAAGACTGACGCTGATGGTAATGTAACTGTCTATAAAGCTCGACTTGTTGCAAAAGGTTTTCGACAAGTTCAAGGAGTTGACTACGATGAGACTTTCTCACCCATAGCGATGCTTAAGTCTGTCCGAATCATGTTAGCTATTGCTGCATTTCATAATTATGAAATTTGGCAAATGGATGTCAAAACTGCATTCTTGAATGGATTTCTGGAAGAAGAGTTGTATATGATGCAGCCAGAAGGTTTTGTAGATCCAAAAGGTGCTAACAAAGTGTGCAAGCTCCACCGTTCCATTTATGGACTGGTGCAAGCATCTCGGAGTTGGAATAAACACTTCGATAGTGTGATCAAAGCATATGGTTTTATACAGACTTTTGGAGAAGCCTGTATTTACAAGAAAGTGAGTGGGAGCTCTGTAGCATTTCTGATATTATATGTAGATGACATATTATTAATTGGAAATGATATAGAATTTCTGGATAGCATAAAGGGATACTTGAATAAAAGTTTTTCAATGAAAGACCTCAGTGAAGCTGCTTACATATTGGGTATCAAGATCTATAGAGATAGATCAAGACGCTTAATAGGACTTTCACAAAGCACATACCTTGATAAAATTTTGAAAAAGTTCAAAATGGATCAGGAAAATAAAGGGTTCTTGCCCGTACTACAAGGTGTGAAGTTGAGTCAAACTCAATGCCCGACCACAGCAGAAGATAGAGAGAAAATGAAAGATGTTCCCTACGCTTCAGCCATAGGCTCTATCATGTATGTAATGCTGTGTACCAGACCTAATGTATGCTTAGCAATAAGCTTGGCGGGAAGGTACCAAAGTAATCCAGGAGTGGATCACTGGACAGCGGTCAAGAACATCCTGAAATACCTGAAAAGGACTAAGGATATGTTTCTCGTATATGGAGGTGACAAAGAGCTAGTCGTAAATGGTTACGTCGATGCAAGCTTTGACACTGATCCGGACGATTCTAAATCGCAAACCGGATACATGTTTTTATTAAACGCTGGAGCTGCAAGTTGGTGCAGTTCTAAACAAAGCGTCGTGGCGGGATCTACATGTGAAGCGGAGTACATAGCTGCTTCGGAAGCAGCAAATGAAGGAGTTCATTTCCGATCTAGGTGTCATACCTAGTGCATCGGGACCAATGAAAATCTTTTGTGACAATACTAGTGCAATTGCATTGGCAAAGGAATCCAGATTTCACAAGAGGACCAAGCACATCAAGAGACGCTTCAATTCCATTCGGGACCAAGTCCAAGTGGGAGACATAGAGATTTGCAAGATACATACGAATATGAATGTTGCAGACCCGTTGACTAAGCCACTCTCACGAGCAAAACATGATCAGCACCAAGACTCCATGGGTGTTAGAATCATTACTATGTAATTTAGATTATTGACTCTAGTGCAAGTGGGAGACTAAAGGAAATATGCCCTAGAGGCAATAATAAAGTTATTATTTATTTCCTCATATCATGATAAATGTTTATTATTCATGCTTGAATTGTATTAACCGGAAACATGATACATGTGTGAATACATAGACAAACATATAGTCACTAGTATGCCTCTACTTGACTAGCTCATTAATCAAAGATGGTTATGTTTCCTAACCATAGACATGTGTTGTCATTTGATTAACGGGATCACATCATTAGAAGAATGATGTGATTGACATGACCCATTCCGTTAGCCTAGCACTTGATCGTTTAGTATATTGCTATTGCTTTCTTCATGACTTATACATGTTCCTATAACTATGAGAAATATGCAACTCCCGTTTACCGGAGGAACACTTTTGGTACTACCAAACGTCACAACGTAACTGGGTGATTATAAAGGAGTACTACAGGTGTCTCCGAAGGTACATGTTGAGTTGGCGTATTTCGAGATTAGGTTTTGTCACTCCGATTGTCGGAGAGGTATCTCTGGGCCCTCTCGGTAATGCACATCTTTATAAGCCTTGCAAGCAATGTGACCAAATGAGTTGGTTACAGAATGATGCATTACGGAACGAGTAAAGAGACTTGCCGGTAACGAGATTGAACTAGGTATTGGATACCGACGATCAAATCTCGGGCAAGTAACATCCCGATGACAAAGGGAACAACGTATGTTGTTATGCGGTTTGACCGATAAAGATCTTCGTAGAATATGTAGGAACCAATATGGGCATCCAGGTTCTGCTATTGGTTATTGACCGAGAATAGTTCTAGGTCATGTCTACATAGTTCTCGAACCCATAGGGTCCGCACGCTTAACGTTACGATGACAGTTTTATTATGAGTTTATAAGTTTTGATGTACCGAAGTTTGTTCGGAGTCCCGGATGTGATCACGGACATAACGAGGAGTCTCGAATGGTCGAGACATAAAGATCGATATATTGGAAGCCTATATTTGGACATCGGAATCATTCCGGGTGGAATCGGCATTTTACCGGAGTACCGGGAGGTTACCGGAACCCCCCGGGGGGTTATTGGGCCTACATGGCACTACTAGAAAAAGGCCTACTAATGGCGCACCGGTTTTGCCTACTAATGGCGCACTACCGGTGCGCCATTACTAGCATGTCATTAGTATTTTTTACTAATGGCGCACTGGCGCACCACTGATGCGCCATTAGTATCTGGTGTACTAATGGCGCACCATGTAGTGCGCCGTTAGTATAGCCCACGGTGCGCCATTAGTATCTGGTATACTTATGGCGCACCATATAGAAGTGCGCCATTAGTATCTGGTATACTAATGGCGCACCACATAGAAGTGCGCCATTAGTAACATTTTTTTTCAAATTTTTTTTGAGTTCTATCCAACCCCAGCAACAGCTCACTTCACAGGCACTTGTTGATATATCTAGCATATCAATCCTGTTATACCTTGTTGATGTTTAGGACTTTGTTCATGTTCATGAGTGTGATGAAATTTTGAAAAATATTTCAAACTTCCCGATCATATTACGTATCATTTTTTGAAAAAAATTCAAAAAAAATTCAAAACCAAATTTTTTTCTGTTACTAGTGGCGCACCACATCCACGGTGCGCCACTAGTAAGTTTGAAATTTTTTGAATTTTTTTGCCGCTAGATCTTGAAAGCCCCGTAACTTTTTTCTGTTAGGTTTTTGGGAAAATTTGGATGTAACTTTTCGAGTAGATGATTTTTCATATAAAAAACTTTTTCATCCGAGTTCGTATGCAAAAGTTATGCCCATTTTACAAATTTCCAGAGAGATTTTGCAAATAAAGTCAAAATTCATATTTGTAAATTTTCCCAAAAACTAGAGCACATATCACATGGGAAACATATTATCTTTTATTTTTTTGACATTTCCATCATTTTCTTTTATTTTTTTGAAAACTGAAAAGGCGATCCACAGGGGGGGTGCATTCGGTGTTGGGGCAAGTTAGTAATGGCGCACCGTGGGGTGGTGCGCCATTACTAGTTTAACTAGTAATGGCGCACCACACCCACGGTGCGCCATTACTAGTTTTGAAAAAAAATAAAAAACATTGATATTTTTTTGATTTTTTTTGAAAAAAACTTAGTAATGGCGCACCAGTGGAAAGTGCGCCATTACTAGTTAAAACTAGTAATGGTGCACCGAGACATGGTGCGCCATTAGTAACAAAAATTTTTTTAATTTTTTTTTACTTTTTTTTTCAAAACTACTAATGGCGCACGACGGATGTGGTGCGCCATTACTATGTCAATTAGTAATGGCGCACTATGCAACGGTGCGCCATTAGTAACAAAAAAGAATTATGTTTTTTTTCAAAACTACTAATGGCGCACCACACACCAGGTGCGCCATTAGAATATAGTAATGGCGCACCACATCACAGGTGCGCCATTAGTGGCCATTCCATCTATAGCCCTTTTTGTAGTAGTGTGGGCCTCGAGGGAGAAGAGGGAAGGAGGCAGGAGGGGGCCGCGCGCCCCTCCCCTTCCTAGTCCGAATAGGACAAGGGAAGGGGGGCGGCGCCCCCCCTTTCCTTCCCCTCTTCCTCCACTTTCCCCCCTTCTCCTATTCCAACTAGGAAAGAAGGGAGTCCTACTCCCGGCGGGAGTAGGACTCCCCCCTTGGCGCGCCCTCCTTGGTCGGCCACCTCCTCCCCCCTGGCTCCTTTATATACGGGGGCGGGGGGCACCCCATAGACACACAAGTTGATCTATGGATCGTTCCTTAGCCGTGTGCGGTGCCCCCCTCTATCATATTCCACCTCGGTCATATCGTCGCGGAGTTTAGGTGAAGCCCTGCGCCGGTAGAGCATCATCATCGTCACCACGCCGTCGTGCTGACGGAACTCATCCCAGAAGCTTTGCTGGACGGAGCCCAGGGATCGTCATCGAGCTAAACGTGTGCTGAACTCGGAGGTGCTGTACGTTCGGTACTTGGATCGGTCGGATCGTGAAGACGTACGACTACATCAACCGATTTGTCATAACGCTTCCGCTTACGGTCTACGAGGGTACGTGGACAACACTCTCTCCTCTCGTTGCTATGCCATCACCATGATCTTGCGTGTACGTAGGAAATTTTTTGAAATTACTACGTTCCCCAACACCTACGACCTGCGGCTGGGGTACTTCCTTCTCTTCAGGTACGACGACGACGCCAACATGCTCATCATGAAGGTGTTCAACACGACTATGTGTCGCATGCGCTACGCTGCCGATGATGATGCCGGTACGTTCTGCCTCTTCTTATTCCTCTACATTTGGCTTTGTCTCACATCGATTGTTAACGGTCATTGTTGCATTTTGGACAGGTAATGGGAGCAGCAGCAGCGACACTGGCTACAGCCAAAGCAGCAGCTACTATGGCTGTAGCGAAAGCAGCAGCGATTCTGGCTGTAGCGAAAGCAGCAGAGATTCTGGCAGCAGCATAGACAACAAGAAGGATGATCCGGACTGGAGTGCAGGAGAAGAGGAGCAGAGTGAGGATGAGGAGCTGCAGGATGACGATGGGCATCAGGCTGAGGATGACCTAGCGCTAGTGGTGGCTGACCAAGGGCAAGAGATGGTGGTGGCTGACCATGGGCAAGAGATGGAGGTGGCTAAGGATGACCTAGCGACGGTCGTGCCTGAAGGTGGCCTCGTGATGGTGGTGGTGCCTGACAATGACCACGCACCGGTGGTGGCGCCGGCGATCCCACAGCTGGGCGACATGACCACGCCAATTGTGGTAGAAGACTACATCCCACTGCCTCCACTACCTCCACCGCCTCGCCGCTCTAGGCGCATCAGGGAGAGGAAGGAGAAGAACAATGCATGAGAACTGAACTTTGTCAGGTATGTCAGATCTCCAATAGGTTAGTTATCCAAAATGATATATATATATATACTTAGTTACCTATGTTATCTCTAATATGCTTAGTTTCCTATAGGTTAGCTTCATTTTTACCTAAGTTGGCTCTAATATACTAACTTAGAGCTTATATGCTTAGTTTCCTATAGGTTAGCTCCAAAATAACTTATGTTAGCACAAAATGATCAAGTTTACATAATAAGCTTATAGTCTTTTTCTTATTCTTCTTCTTTTCCAAAATGACATAGGTTAGCTTCATTTTACCTAAGTTGGCTCTAATATACTAACTTAGAGCTTATATGCTTAGTTTCCTATAGGTTAGCTCCAAAATAACTTATGTTAGCATAAAATGATCAAGATTACATAATAAGCTTATAGTCTTCTTCTTATTCTTCTTCTTTTCCAAAACTCTTCTTATTCTTCTTCTAGTGTTCTTCTTCTAGTATTCTTCTAGTCTTCTTCTTTTTCTTCTTCTAACTTCTTGTTTATCATTTTGCAGATTTGATTTAATTGACGGAAGCTTGCGTGGATAGAGTGCTTCTTTTCCATTTGTGTTTTTATTTTGTATCAATGTGAAACTTTTGTGATTTGATGGATAACGGTGTTGGATGAACAATGTGAAACTTTTGTAATATGTAACGATGGAACTATGTGTTGGCTATGTATGTATATATGATGGAACTTGTGTGTTGGCTATGTATGTATATATGATGGAAATTGTGTGTTGGCTATGTATGTATATATGATGGAACTTGTGTGTTGACTATGATTGTTATATGGATGCTTGTTGTATATATATGTGTTGGATATCTCATAGGTGAAATAGTGACTTGAGATTAAGGAAAAAAATTAAAAAAATTATTACTAATGGCGCACTACCATGTCATGCGCCATTAGTATATAAGACACTAATGGCGCACTGTGGGCAAAACTAATGGCGCACTGCCAGGTGCGCCATTAGTATACCCATATACTAATGGCGCACCAGTGGTGCGCCATTAGTAAAAAATTCTAGTGGCGTGATACTAATGGCGCACTGGTAATGCACCATTAGTAGGCAAAACCAGTGCGCCATTAGTAGGCCTTTTCCTAGTAGTGTGCGTCTAGTACACAGCATAGCATACTTTATAGAACCTATGACTGAGGCATAGGGAATGACTTTTCATTCTTTTTCTATTTTCTGCCTTGGTCAGATTTTGAGTCTTACTCAACTTCACACCTTGCAACACAGGCAAGAACTCCTTCTTTGACTGTTCCATTTTGAACTACTTCAAAATCTTATCAAAGTATGTACTCATTGCAAAATCTTATCAAGCATCTTGATCTATCTCTATAGATATTGATGTTCAATGTGTAAGCAGCTTCACCAAGGTTTTTCTTTTAAAAAACTCTTATTCAAGTATCCTTTTATCCTATCCAGAATTTCTATATCATTTCCAATCAACAATATGTCATCTACATATAGTTTTAGAAATGCTACAGAGCTCCCACTCACTTTCTTGTAAATACAAGCTTCTCCAAAAGTCTGTATAAAACTATATGCTTTGATTAACTCATCAAAGCATATATTCCAACTCCGAGATGCTTGCACCAGTCCATAGATGGATCGCTGGAGCCTGCATATTTTGTTAGCTCCTTTAGGATTGACAAAACCTTCTGGTTGCATCATATACAACTCTTCTTTAATAAATCCATTAAGGAATGCAGTTTTGACATCTTATTTGCCAGATTTCATAAAATGTGGCAATTGCTAACATGATCCGGGCAGACTTAAGCATCGTTACGAGTGAGAAAATCTCATCGTATTCAACACCTTGAACTTGTCGAAAACCTTTCGCAACAAGTCGAGCTTAGTAGATAGTAACACTACTTTCAGTGTCCGTCTTCCCGTTGAAGATCCATTTATTTAACATGGCTTGCTGATCATCGAGCAAGTCAACCAAAGTCCATACTTTGTTCTCATACATGGATCCTATCTCAGATTTTATGGCCTCAAGCCATTTCATGGAGTCTGGGCTCATCGTCGCTTCCTCATAGTTCGTAGGTTCATCATGGTCTAGTAACATGACTTCCAGAACTTGATTACCATACCTATCTGGTGCGGATCTTACTCTAGAAGACCTACGAGGTTTGGTAGCAACTTGATCTGAAGTTTCATGATCATCATCATTAACTTCCTCACTAATTGGGGTAGGAATCACTGGAACTGATATCTGTGATGAACTACTTTCCAGTAAGGGAGAAGGTACAATTACCTCATCAAGTTCTACTTTCCTCCCACTTACTTCTTTCGAGAGAAACTTCTTCTCTAGAAAGGATCCATTCTTAGCAACGAATCTTGCTTTCGGATCTGTGATAGAAGGTGTAACCAACAGTTTCCTTTGGGTATCCTATGAAGACGCACTTCTCCGATTTGGGTTTGAGCTTATCAGGTTGAAATGTTTCACATAAGCATCGTAGCCCCAAACTTTTAAGAAACGGCAACTTTGGTTTCTTACCAAACCATAGTTCATAAGGTGTCGTCTCAACAGATTTTGATGATGCCCTGTTTAAAGTGAATGCAGCTGTCTTTAATGCATAACCCCAAAACAATAGTGGTAAATCAGTAAGAGACATCATAGATCGCACTATATCTAATAAAGTGTGGTTATGACGTTCGGACACACTATTATGCTATGGTGTTCTAGGTGGCATGAGTTTGTGAAACTATTCCACATTGTTTTAATTGAAGACCAAACTCGTAACTCAAATATTTTTCTCCGCGATCAAATCGTAGAAACTTTAATTTCTCGTTACGATGATTCTCCATTTCACTCTGAAATTCTTTGAACTTTTCAAATGTTTCAGACCTGTGCTTCATTAAGTAGATATACTCATATCTGCTCAAATCATCTGTGAAGGTCAAAAAATAACGATACCTGCCACGAGTATCAACACTCATTGGACCACATACATCGGTATGTATTATTTCCAACAAGTCAGTAGCTCATTCCATTGTTCCGGAGAACAGAGTTTTAGTCATCTTGCCCAAAAGGCACGGTTCGCATGCATCAAACGATTTGTAACCAAATGATTCCAAAAATCCATCTTTATGGAGTTTCTTCACGCGCTTTACACCGATATGACCCAAACGGCAGTGTCACAAATAAGTTGCACTATCATTATCAACTTTACATCTTTTGGCATCAATATTATGAATACGTGTATCACTACGATCGAGATCCAACAAACTATTTTCATTGGGTGTATGACCATCGAAGGCTTTATTCATGTAAATAGAACAACAATTATTCTTTGTTTTAGATGAATAACCGTATTGCAATAAACATGGTCAAATCATATTCATGCTCAACGCAAATGCCAAATAACATTTATTTAGGTTTAACACTAATACGAAAGTATAGGGAGTGTGCGATGATGATCATATCAATCTTGGAACCACTTCCAACATACATCGTCACTTCACCCTCAACTAGTCTCTGTTTATTCTGTGACTCCTGTTTCGAGTTACTAATTTTTAGCAACCGAACAAGTATCAAATACCCAGGGGCTACTATAAACACTAGTGAGGTACACATCAATAACCTGTATATCAAATATACCCTTGTTTACTATGCCATCCTTCTTATCCACCAAATATTCAGGGCATTTCCGCTTCAAGTGACCATTTCCTTTGCAGTAGAAGCACTCAGTTTCAGGCTTTGGTCCAGCTTTGGGCTTCTTCACGGGAGTGACAACTTGCTTTCCATTCTACTTTAAGTTCCCTTTCTTTCCCTTTGCCCTTTTCTTGAAACTAGTGGTCTTGTCAATCATCAACACTTGATGCTCTTTCTTGATTTCTACCTTCGTCGATTTCAGCACCACGAAGAGCTCGGGAATCGTTTCCGTCATCCCTTGCATACTATAGTTCATCATGAAGTTTTACTAACTTGGTGATGGTGACTAGAGAACTCTGTCAATCACTATATTATCTGGAAGATTAACTCCCACTTGATTCAAGCGATTGTAGTACCCAGACAATCTGAGCACATGCTCACTAGTTGAGCAATTCTCCTCCATCTTTTTAGCTATAGAACTTGTTGGAGACTTCATATCTCTCAACTCGGGTATTTGCTTGAAATATTAACTTCAACTCTTGGAACATCTCATATGGTCCATGACGTTCAAAACGTCTTTGAAGTCCCGATTCTAAGCCGTTAAGCATGGTGCACTAAAGTATCAAGTAGTCATCATATTAAGCTAGCCAAACATTCATAACATCTGCATCTGCTCCTGCAATAGGTCTGTCACCTAGTGGTGCATCAAGGACATAATTCTTCTGTGCAACAACGAGGATAGTCCTCAGATCACGGATCCAATCCGCATCATTGCTACTAACATCTTTCAACATAGTTTTTCTCTAGGAACATATCAAAATAAAAACATAGGGAAGCAACAAAGCGAGCTATTGATCTACAACATTATTTGCAAAATACCACTAGGACTAAGTTCATGATAAATTAAAGTTCAATTAATCATATTACTTAAGAACTCCCACTTAGATAGACATCCCTCTAATCATCTAAGTGATCACGTGATCCAAATCAACTAAACCATGTACGATCATCACGTGAGATGGAGTAGTTTTCAATGGTGAACATCACTATGTTGATAATATCTACTATATGATTCACGCTCGACCTTTCGGTCTTAGTGTTATGAGGCCATATCTGTATATGCTAGGCTCGTCAAGTTTAACCTAAGTATTCCGTGTGTGCAACTGTTTTGCACCTGTTGTATTTGAACGTAGAGCCTATCACACCCGATCATCACGTGGTGTCTCAGCACGAAGAACTTCTGCAACGGTGCATACTCAGGGAGAACACTTATACCTTGAAATTTAGTGAGAGATCATCTTATAATGCTACCGTCAATCAAAGCAAAATAAGATGCATAAAGGATAAACATCACATGCAATCAATATAAGTGATATGATATGGCCATCATCATCTTGTGCTTGTGATCTCCATATCCGAAGCACCGTCATGATCACCATCATCACCGGCGCCACACCTTGATCTCCATCGTAGCATCGTTGTCGTTTCGCCACTTATTGCTTCTACGACTATCGCTACCGCTTAGTGATAAAGTAAAGCAATTACAGGGCGATTGCATTGCATACAATAAAGCGACAACCATATGGCTCCCGCCAGTTGCTGATAACTCGGTTACAAAACATGATCATCTCATACAATAAAATATAGCATCACGTCTTGACCATATCACATCACAACATGCCCTGCAAAAACAAGTTAGACATCATCTACTTTGTTGTTGCAAGTTTTATGTGGCTGCTATGGGCTGAGCAAGAACCGTTCTTACCTATGCATCAAAACCACAACGATAGTTCGTCAAGTTAGTGTTGTTTTAACCTTCTCAAGAACCGGGCGTAGCCGCACTCGGTTCAACTAAAATTGGAGAAACTGACACCCGCCAGCCACCTATGTGCAAAGCACGTCGGTAGAACCAGTCTCGCGTAAGCGTACGCGTAATGTCGGTCCGGGCCGCTTCATCCAACAATACTGCCGAACCAAAGTATGACATGCTGGTAAGCAGTATGACTTGTATCGCCCACAACTCACTTGTGTTCTACTCGCGCATATAACATCTACGCATAAAACCAGGCTCGGATGCCACTGTTGGGGAACGTAGTAATTTCAAAAGAAGTTCCTACGCACACGCACGATCATGGTGATGCATAGCAATGAGAGGGGAGAGTGTATCTTCATATCCTTGAAGATCGCTAAGCGGAAGCGTTTATCAACGCGGTTGATGTAGTCGTACACCTTCACGATCCGCCCCAATCAAGTATCGAAAGTACGGCACCTCCGCGTTCAGCACACGTTTAGCTCGATGATGTCCTCGCCTTCTCGATCCAGCAAGATGGGTGAAGTAGTAGATGAGTTCCGGCAGCACGATGACGTGGTGACGGTGTTGGTAAAGAACAAAATCCATAGGGCTTCGCCTAAGCACTACGGAAAGTATGACGGAGGATAAACTAGAGGGGACGGGGTTGCCGGCACATGGCTTGGTGTTTCTTGATGTGTCTTTGGTGCTAGCCCTGCCCCTCTATTTATATGTTGAGCCTTGGGGTTGAAACTTGGAGTAAAAGCCTCCATAAAGTCGGTTTCACCCGAAAGGCAAGAGTCCTTCTCGGACTCCAGGGCCAGATGCCAAGGTTCCCGGTGTCTGGACCCAGACGCAAGGGACCCTGACGTCTGGCCCCTGGACTCCGCAAAACTTCCTTTTGCGCTTTCCAAAAACCTTGTGGGCTTTCCCCTTTGGCCCAAATAACGTGTTCTCGTACCCAAACATTTCGGGAAACATCTGGAACCCCTTCGGGTGAATTCCGGAACCCTTCCGGAGATCAAACACTATTATCCCATATATCAAACTTTATCTCCGAACCATTCCAGAGTTCCTCGTCATGTCCGTGATCTCATCCGGGATTCCGAACAACATTCAGTTACCAACATACATAACTCATATAATACTATATCATCAACGAACGTTAAGCATGCGGACCCTACGGGTTCGAGAACTATGTAGACATGACCGACACACTTCTCTGGTCAATAACCAATAGCGGAACCTGGAAGCCCATATTGGCTCCTACATATTCTACAAAGATCTTTATCGATCGAACTGCATAACAACATACGTTGTTCCCTTTGTCATCGGTATGTTACTTGCCCGAGATTCGATCATCGGTATCATCATACCTAGTTCAATCTCGTTACCGGCAAGTCTCTTTACTCATTCCGTAATACTTCATCCCGCAACTAACTCATTAGTCACATTGCTTGCAAGGCTTATAGTGATGTGCATTACCGAGAGGGCCCGGAGATACCTCTCTGACAATCGGAGTGACAAATCTTAATCTCGAAATACGCCAACTCAACAAGTACCTTCGGAGACACCTGTAGAGTACCTTTATAATCACCCAGTTACATTGTGATGTTTGGTAACACACAAAGTGTTCCTCCGGTAAACGGGAGTTGCATAATCTCATAGTTATAGGAACATGTATAAGTCATGAAGAAAGCAATAGCAATATACTAAACGATCAAGTGCTAAGCTAAGGGATGGGTCAAGTCAATCACATCATTCTCCTAATGATGTGATCCCGTTGATCAAATGACAACTCATGTCTATGGCTAGGAAACTCAACCATCTTTGATCAACGAGCTAGTCAAGTAGAGGCATACTAGTGACACTATGTTTGTCTATGTATTCACACATGTATTATGTTTCCAGTTAATACAATTCTAGCATGAATAATAAACATTTATCATGAAATAAGGAAATAAATAATAACTTTATTATTGCCTCTAGGGCATATTTCCTTCAGAGCAAAGTATGAACAACACCGGATTGCCATTGATGTAAATGAAGTTATGTAATTTAGATATTGACTTTAGTGAAAGTGGAAGACTCTTTAAAATATGCCCTAGAGACAATAGTATTTGTATTATCCAAGTTTATAGTTAGTGTTTATATTCTATGCTATAACTGCTAGGGTTCTTGAATATGCGATTCTGAGGAAAACTCATTAGCATGTGTAGAAGTATAAATTGTAAAACCAGATTCCTAGTCTAGCATCTAGGACTAGCTCAAGTGTTAATTTGATGATTCCAAGGTGGGCCAGGGCGGTCAAAAGCGGGCGTGACAGCGGTCCGGACTCCTACAAAGCCCTTCCACATTTGCCTCCAGTTTGCGGAAGAAAACGCATCTGGACTGCCCGCAGACCGATACAGACCCGTGTTGGATGGATTCTGCGGTCCGGACAATGCAATCTGAACGTATGCTGGAGATTTGTGGGTTGGCGTTAGAGATGCCCTAAGGATAGAGCCACACAGATGCTCCAAGGACAGGCGCCTACAGTTGTGCGTGCTGCCCAGGAGAGAACCCGTCGGCGGCACACGGCCCGGCCACGCGCCTGGCGCACTCCAGCACGGCCCGGCCACGCGCCATTAACATAAGCCCGAGCCCAGTCTGAGTACGTCAGTGCGGCGATTAGTTAAGATAAACCCGATCGTAGATCCCCCTGAAGGGCGAATCTAGATGGCTTAACTAATCTACTTTTGGGAAGTAAGCATCTAGCCAGCGCAGCAGCTACCCCCACTAGCTATACTGTCAGTACATGCATTTGGCTCCTCTCCTTAAACTTGGTCAATGTACAGTGCATTGGTGCGGTTAATTAAGTTGTTTGGTGATGATTAGACCAACCAAAAGGGCATCCAGTCCGGTGCCAACCAGAGCGAACACGAATATAGGGCTGGATGCTACGTGCCTTTCTTCTTTGTTTCAGGAAAGGGAAATGTTAGGTCCACTAGTCCAGTAACCACCGGTGCTGCTGGAGCCTCTAGATTTAACTTATCATGCATCAACATAAACAATAGGTTGCCAGATTAATGTGTAAATAAGTAATCGGTTAAAGAGATTCATTAGATAGCTGACATACGCAATACGTAGTGCTGAGGAAAACAACTTACAAACCAGAAAAAAAAAACTTCATAACTTCATAAGGGAACAAGGACATGGGATCCGAAGATCTGACGAGGCTTAAACTCAGACGAACCTTTTTTTTTTGCGGGGACCTTGAACAAACCCTTGATAGTTGAAACGGTGAGGTGATGATTTGAATGCTATCTTTTGATGCGGATATAGGCCAGCCAACCGTGAATTATTACACAGATAGTTGGACTCCATCTTGAAAAAATCAGTGCCCATGAAAATTGTTGTATATATATGAAAAATGCATATATCATAGAGCATTACTTAGTATTTTTGATAAATGAAATTTATTTATTTAGTGACAACATAGTCACAACCCCCACAAAAAACATCATCACAGCAAGCCGATACAACCGCACTTGAGTGACTTGAGTTTATTCATGGTCCTTTGCATACTAGATGCATGCAATGACGCAGTGGGGACAAATAGAAAAGGCACAATGATAAACAAGGACAAACAAAACTAATATGTAGGGGCCTCTATCCAAGCCTAGACCGCCATATCTGTGCTGCCCGGTAAACATCACTTGTGTCGCCAGCTCCACCTTATTTTTTCCGAAACAACAGGCCTCCCCATCAATTTTCATTAAATAAATCGCTGCAAGTTTACAAGGTTGGAACTAAGAGAACCTCAAAAGAAAAGAAAACATAACAGGGGATTAGAACCCCAAGAGCAACAACAAAAGCAGCATGATCACAAATCGGACACGCATACTGGTGAGAAACCATCGGCCACATCTTGCTTACATGCATTCTTGCGAGATAGGTTTGGACGGTGGTGTGCACCGCTTGGGGACAGCAAGATTGGATACCTACGATTGACGACAAAATTGGGCAGTGGTGTGCTAGCAAAGAGTGAGAGGACCACAGGAGGAAGGATGGATGGGCACTCATCATCATATGCATGTCGATGTTTTGGAAGCATAGGGAATGCAATCGTCTTTGATGGCAAGACACTATTGGTCATCTAGGTAATACGGACTATCGAGAGGGAAGGTCGCTTATGGAAACAAGCAGGGCTACTCAAGGGCGATCTAGAAAATTTCTTTGCAGGGCTGTGTATGTGGACTCAGCGAGAGTAGTTCCTTAGGTTGGTATAATGTATGATAGACAAGTTGTTACATTGTCGTAATAACTTGATGTGGAGGGCAAAAGTCATTCTCCTTATAATATATGATACGCATGCTTGTGCATATTCAAGAAGAAAGAACAAAAACAACATGGCGAAATACTTCCCCATCAAATCCTAATTACAAAGGTTATCGGCGCAAAAGCCTCTCGGCAAAGCATCAACCTTGAATTCTTCTTACCACCGGGCGCCCATCCTAGTCTTCCTGTGCTCATCTCCTGGATCACCGTCTTGATCATCATAGCAGCTCCATCTTCAAATCTTCTTTGACCTTGTCCCATCTGGAGAAACGCCCAAGTGTTAATGTAGCTATACAGCTACTCCCAAGTAAACGTAACAGCAAAATGATTACCATGAAATTTATGGAAAAAACAAGCATAATTCCTAGTTCTCCATAGTGTTCAGCACACTGCAGTACCCTCTCACCAGCTCCACCTTTATTATTTCAGGCTGGCCATCATGGTGGTATCTTACCCGGTATCATATGCACTCGGGACTAGCAAACGTGTTGATGTAACAGATAATAAAAGAAGAAAGGTAGATATTGTATCATAATAAATGTTATGCTATTATGTATTATGCATAGCAATAAATGAGATCATATATGATACTACTTTATGATACTATGCACTACGAAGGTAGTATATTATACACTAGTATCATATGCATGGGGAGAGAGAGGGGCATGATATCAGTATATGATACTCCCACAATGAGTAGCCTCCTGTCATTCCCACAAAGTATAACTATTTCATGATATCATTGATTTCTTGATTTCCGATACTTTCATATTAACAACTTCTGCATGGATATTCGAGCAGCACAAGGTAAAACCCTTACTCTCAATTTATTTTTTATTCTCATTCTCATAATTTTCCCCCTAAAATTAGTAATCTGAAAATTATAATGGCATGTGACACTGACATCCCCTCATCCCTCGGCCTATATAAATGGGAGCTCAAGCAGGCTCCATAGATCAGACCAGCCATGAGAAGTAGTTAATACTAATCATCTCAATAAAATTAGATTAGTGAGCCTCCTCCCCTACTACCAGGCTACTATTGCCTCTTCCTCTTGCGACTCACAAAGAAAAATGACATCAATTAGCAGCTAGATTGCTCGGTGGTTAGGAAGCTAGTTAAGCTAGCTAGATTCCCTCTCTCATCCATCGTCTCTAACCTCTCCACACGAACTCGTCGATCAATCAGACGCAAGCTGCCGCGAGCTGCCGGCTTGCAATGGGGCACCACTACCAGCTGTTCGAGGACCCGTTCGCGAGCAGCATGTCGTTGCTGGAGCCCGACATCTTCTCCGGCACCGGCGTCCACCACCACCTCGCGCCGTCCATGCAGTGGCTGGGCCTCGGAAACCACGGCATCCCAGTAGCGCCGACCGTCAACAACGGCACCTCCTCGGGCGGCGACGGCGACGGCTCGGGCTCCCATCGCAAGATCAGCCACAACGCCTACGAGCGAGACCGACGCAAGGAACTCAACGAGCTCTACTCCGACCTCCGCTCCCTCCTCCCCGAAGACGATCGCACCGTAATAACATCGTTTAATTAAACCCGACTCATTCATCTTCCTCCGTGGCTCTCATATAGTACATGGGAGAGGTTCTGTCATGACTAGCATCCAACCAATTTATCTTTTCCTTCAATTAACTGTGTTGCAGAAGAAGCTGAGCATTCCAATCACGGTTTCACGGGTGCTCAAGTACATCCCAGAGCTGCAGAAGCAGGTGGAAGGCCTGGAGAAGAAAAAGGAGGAGCTGACGCGGGCCAGCTGCAAGCCGGGAGTGCTGACCATGAGGGAGAACACGGCTCCGATTGTGTCCGCCACCTGCATCGACGACAGGGATATCATGGTCCAGGTCGGCCTGGTGAGCACTATGGCTGGAGATCTGCCCTTGTCCAAGTGCATCAACGTGCTGGAGAATGAAGGTCTTCGCCTCATCAGCTCGTCCACTTCCGCATTCCAGAACAGGACGTTCTACAGCCTTCATCTTCAGGTACACATCTGCCTTTAATTCCTGTTGGTAATCTCTGTCATCGATGCTTGCGATTTGATATTTTATGGCTTCCTTTTGGTAATATGTCATGTGGATGCTTATGATTTTATCTTAACAAACAATATATAGTACGATGAGCTAAAACTCAGCAAAAGGCACGTCTATTTCTATTTCTAAAGTGTTTAATTTGAGGACATTTTTGGGGGCTATTTTTTTGCTATATATGAAATCGTATCTGGTCAGGCACTGCCACCCGTTATCTACTACTAGGACTAAATGTAAGTTAGTTACTTCAAATGCAAGTTAGTTTATTGTAATATTGGAATGACGTTTTGCTTCGACCTCCATAGATCTTCCCCCAACCCCATCCCCAATAAAAGATCATGATTGTTAACTCAAATCAGTGGTGGGGACTGTAGCCTACACTTTGAATTTAAAAGGGTGGCATAGTACAACAAATGGTGAATGGTACATTTCGTTTACCTTGACCAGAATTTGCAAGGACGAAGCTGATGCTAGGAATATGTATAGTAAAAATGACAAAACAGATCACAACGAGTCTATCCGACTGCTCAAATGGTTCTTGGTTATAGTACCAAGAACTATTTTAAGAGTATATAGTAGGGATTACATGAAACCTCGTCATTCTAGGTTGACCAAGTTCCATCTTTTGGGCTTCGAGTTGCATTCTCTCCCTCCTTCTCCCTCCTCACAACCGCTCCCTCCTCCCTTAATATAACCACAACCGATGCCTCCTACCTCCCCATCCTCCTTTCCCCTTGTCGTCGTTAGAGACCAGTGGCCAGGCTAAATTCCGGGATGGGTCAATGAAGGTAGCGGTGGGGAGGTATTTTCTCTAGTAGCCTTCGACAATGACACGTGATCTACCGGCAACCACTTGAAGCAAGGAATATGGCTCTGCAGCATTGATGGTGGTGTTTTTGAGCGGATCAATGGTTTTTGATGGTGAGGCGTCGGTGGTCGTGATCCCATCTACTGGTACGCAGGCGATGGCGACATCCATCTTTGTCCCAACGAGGTAGCCCTTCACTTTGGCGCACGGATGGCGCCATGGTCCTGCGATGCTAGGTGGTTCATGCAATGGGTCGAGGGTCTTAGACCTTCAGATCCGGTGGCAACGAGGAGTATGTATTGCCGATCAATTTGGCGCCACATGGGAGGACGGTACAAGACTGCCAGACTGTCCCGTATTGGGATGTTGGCCGTGCCTGTGACTGTCCTCCCTCGCCAATCTTCACCTCATGTTATACGATGACCTTCGTCATTTTGAGTGTTTGGTGGCGACTGGCACATGTTGCGGTCTGAATATATGCTTGTGTGGGCATGGACTTCACTTGTGTGGTGTCTTATGTCAAGACCATGGTGTACATTTAGCTATTGGGATCACGTAAAGTGGTGGTGACAATATGTTGATGACTACGATTTGGTGATGCTCCTCGAATACTCAGTCTCAAGCTCCAGGCAAAAAACCCATTGCATGACCCTAATTGCCTATACCTGGCAATGAAGGTGTTTTTCGTCATTACCTTATTGAAGGCATTTCTTTACGATTTGTTTGGACTTTATCTTCATGGTGAAAACTCAAGACCTCCCTATTGGTGGTTGTATTAGGCGACGTCAGCGCTTGAGCACCATTCCTTCCTTGAGACTTTACTAATTGAAAACCTTTCTCATTGTCCTTATGATGTGAAGACATGGTTGATGCGGATATGGTCATTGTAGTAGTTTGTCGTCAATGTTTTAATCGCTTTGGGGTTTCTTTTTTTCCTCCACTAGGAATAGCTTCGGTTTTGTATTAGTTTTTGTGCATTTGTGTGGTTCTGGTTCTGGTCGTGTGCATCCTAATTATGGAGAGGCCGGGTGTGTGCTCATTGCATTTGTATCCACTTGATGCTTCATTTTGAGTTCATAAAATCCACCCTTTTGTCGAAAATGTATTATGGGCTCCAAGGATTCAACCTCCAAACATATCAACATTCCTTAGTGATCAATCATCGCACACTTGTCAAAGAGGACATGTTCCCAATCAGTGGCGGAGCTAGGCAGGAATCTCAGGAGGGGCCAAAAGCCAAAACATGAAAAACTAAGAGGGTAAAGATTGATCTTTTTCTTATATAATCCCTGCATAGTAATTTTTCTTCAATGTTTTGCCTAATGTTGGGGGGGCCACGGCCCCCTCAGCCTTGCACTAAGCTCCGCCACTATCCCAATGTTTTGGTCTTTCTTTCGACATGGGAGAGACGAGCACTTGGTTGAATGAGGACTTTGCTTCTTACCGTAGCTGCGTAGGCTGGGTCGGTTCGTACTACACTAAATCTAAGTGTGACAGGGTCTTAATCCAATGTAGCTAGACCCACATGCACCTCGATTGGTCTTGTTTTTTTCTCTCACATCCTTTCCATCCTAAACTAAAGGGTGGGAGGGGGCATCATGATCATGCTGATACAACTAATGGAATAGATCAAGCTTGTTGTATTTGGATTTATGTCAAGGGAAAAGGATATATTATGACATGATTAAACACCAAAACTCTTGAAATGATGTTTTGCTTGTGTGGCCAATTGACTCCATTAAGCATGGGATGTGTAACAAGTAAACAAAGGAACATCCCCTTAATTCGTTAGGCAATGACATATATGGATGCGATAGAATGCATGGATCTTTTTCCCACTCTCTAGGCCTCTACTCCTTCGAGAGTCGATTAGTTGTACTAGCGAAAAATGGATATTTGGATGATATTTTTATGAATCTTTATGTGGATTCCTACGTGGTATCCATTTTTTTCTAATACACTAAGCAGTAACACTACAAATGTGTCATAAACTTTTAAATTTTTATCTTAATATATATGTCATTATGATCAACCATGGAATGGCAATTTTATTCCCAAGAACTTACAACTTCATCATATTTCCCATTGAAACAGAGAACCCAACGAACAATGAGCAAGGAGTGTCCGGCATTTTGTGAAGAACTGGAGAACGTCATGAAGCAAAAGGCAGGAGTGCGTCTACATCACTAGCAGATTGTAACACAATAATGGCATATACTATCATACATGTTTAACCATGAACCAAAACGTATGTTGTATATATAAGAAAATGATCTAAGATAAACAGTATCGATGCATGCATAATATATAATATAAAGTAGGGTGTTCCACATAAATAATTGTACATAAATTTTAGGTGTATCCATCTCTGTTTTGAGTATAGTAAGTATGCATGATAAAAACAGGCAAAAAAATAAATGTAGAGTTTGACGCGAAGAAGTGGTGTGCACTCTCCTGAAAGACATCCATCTAAGGGCATCTCTAGCCCTTTCCATCTCCTTTAATCTCCTAAACTATTTCCCAACCTTAATCTTTCAAATTTTCATAGATTAAGCTATTTTCCACCCATTCCTTCCCCTAAACTTAACTTCTCAAATGAGGTTGACCCAACATAAGAATCTGTCTCCTCCTTATTCTTCCTTCTGTGCGCCCAACGACACTTATGGCATGTAGATGATGTCCATGAGCTATCTAGGACGCACCAAGGGTAGATTATTTGTAAAAGTAATTTGATAGAGAGTCACCGAGCATGACGTACACGTGCAAGGGAGGAGTCAAGAAAGTCAACGAAATCTGAGCCTATGGGCTACAATTTGGACACTTATTTGTCGCAATGGGTTCTTCTACTATTCATACCCCTAGTGGCATGATGGTGTGGTCAAAGACGCAATGGTTCCTCGGAATCGGCGATGACGGCTGGCATCCATGTTTCTTTGTAGGTACTTCTCAAAAATGCATTTTCTCAAAAAAGATCTTTGACAACCAAGTTTTTTGGGTTTTTTTTTTTTTGCCTAAAGCTCTGTTGAATCATTTTCCGATGAAATTTTACACACTCCTAATACACTCGACCATCTTTGATTCTAAAAAATACATTGTTTTTTAGAGAAAAACATATTTTCAATTTACTGTTAAAGCCGATGTCGGGGCACCCAAATGCCACCCTCCACAACTCAGTTCAAAGGATCACAACACTAATTTAAGCTAACATTGCATTACAAATTCATGGATAGGAGGGGGAAAGTCACAACTTCACATTCATAAAACTATAATTAAACTAAACTACTTGTTGACAGACAGATTGTGTGGTGGCAGCGAAATTTGGCATTTGTGGCATTGCTAGGGGCGTTGACGAATGCTTCGACCAGGGCCGGTATGCCCTGGGATTCCGCCTCGATGATCGGGTCCATGGCCGGCAATTCTCGGATGAGTACGAGTGCAATGACGGGTGCTGGGATAATCATGGGGACGAGGAATGGGATGGGCGCGGCCATGGCGTCTGATACGTCCATTTTGCATCATGCTTTTATATCAATATTTATTGCATTATGGGCTATTATTACACATTATGTCACAATACTTATGACTATTCTCTCTTATTTTACAAGGTTTATCATGAAGAGGGAGAATGCCGGCAGCTGGGATTCCGATTGGAAAAGGAGCAAATATTGGAAAACTATTCTTCACAGCTCCAAAAGTTCTGAAACTCCACGAAAGTCATTTTTGGAATTAATAAGAATTTTTTAGCAAAGAAAGTACCTAAGGGGGCCCACACCCTGGCCAGGAGGGTGGGGGCGCCCCCCCCCTACTGGGCACGCCCCCTGTCTCCTGGGCCCCCTGGTGGCCCTCTGGTGCCCATCTTCTGCTATATAAAGTCTTTTATCCTGAAAAAAAATCAGAAGCAAGCTCAAGGAACGAAACTCCGCCGCCACGTGGCGGAACCTTGGCGGAACCAATCTAGGGCTCTGGCGAAGCTGTTCTGCCGGGGAAACTTCCCTTCGGGAGGGGGAAATCATCACCAACGTCATCACCAATGATCCTCTCTTTGGGAGGGGGAGAATCTCCATCAACATCTTCACCAGCACCATCTCCTCTCAAAAACCCTAGTTCATCTCTTGTATCCAATCTTGTATCAAAACCACAAATTGGTACCTGTGGGTTGCTAGTAGTGTTGATTACTCCTTGTAGTTGATGCTAATTGGTTTATTTGGTGGAAGATCATATGTTCAGATCCTTAATGCATATTAATACTCCTCTCATCATGAACATGACTATGCTTTGTGAGTAGTTACGTTTGTTCCTGAGGACATGGGTGAAGTCTTGCTATTAGTAGTCACGTGAATTTGGTATTCGTTCGATATTTTGATGAGATGTATGTTGTCTCTCCTCTAGTGGTGTTATGTGAACATCGACTACATGACACTTCACCATTATTTGGGCCTAGAGAAAGGCATTGGGAAGTAATAAGTAGATGATGGGTTGCTAGAGTGACAGAAGCTTAAACCCTAGTTTATGCGTTGCTTCGTTAGGGGCTGATTTGGATCCACTAGTTTCATGTTATGGTTAGGTTTACCTTAATACTTCTTTTGTAGTTGCGGATGTTTGCAATAGGGGTTAATCATAAGTGTGATGCTTGTCCAAGAAAGGGCAGTACCCAAGCACCGGTCCACCCACATATCAAATTATCAAAGTACCAAACGCGAATCATATGAGCGTGATGAAAACTAGCTTGACGATAATTCCCATGTGTCCTTGGGAGCGCTTTTCTCATTATAAGAAATTGTCCAGGGTTGTCCTTTGCTACAAAAAGGATTGGGCCACCTTGCTGCACTTTATTTACTTTCATTACTTGTTACCCGTTACAAATTATCTTATCACAAAACTATTTGTTACCTACTATTTCAGTGCTTGCAGAGAATACCTTACTGAAAACCGCTTGTCATTTCCTTCTGCTCCTTGTTGGGTTCGACACTCTTATCGAAAGGACTACGATAGATCCCCTATACTTGTGGGTCATCAAGACTATTTTCTGGCGCCGTTGCCGGGGAGTGAAGCGCCTTTGGTGAGTGGAACTTGGTAAGGAAACATTTATATAGTGTGCTAAAATTTTCTGTCACTTGTTACTATGGAAACTAATCCTTTGAGGGGCTTGTTCGGGGTATCTTCACCCCGACCAGAAGAGCAAAGAGTTGCTCCTCAACCTACTAAACCTACTGAAAATATTTACTTTGAGATTCCTTCAGGTATGATAGAGAAACTGCTAGCTAATCCTTTTGCAGGTGATGGAACATTGCATCCCGATTTACACCTTATCTTTGTGGATGAAGTTTGTGGATTATTTAAGCTTGCAGGTATTCTCGATGATGTTGTCAAAAGGAAGGTATTCCTTTATCTTTGAAGGGAGATGCATTGACATGGTATAGGCTATGTGACGATACGGGATCTTGGAACTTTAAACGATTGAAGTTGGAATTTCACCAGAAGTTCTATCCTATGCATCTTGTTCACCGTGATCTTAATTACATATATAATTTCTAGCCTCGCGAAGGAGAAAGCATCGCTCAAGCTTGGGGGAGGCTTAAGTCAATGTTATATTCATGCCCTAATCATGAGCTCTCAAGAGAAATGATTATTCAAAAAAATTATGCTGGGCTTTCTCTCACTGATCGCACCATGCTCGATACTTCCTGTTCTGGTTCTTATATGCTGAAGACTACTGAATTCAAGTGGGGCTTATTGGAAAGAATTAAATGCAGCTCTGAATATTGGGGTTCCGACGGTGGTAAGGAGTCAGGTATAACACCTAAGTTTGATTGTGTTAAATCTTTTATGGATACCGATGCTTTTCGTGGATTTAGCGCTAAATATGGACTTGATTCTGAGATAGTAGCTTCTTTCTGTGAATCTTTTGCTGCTCACATAGATCTCCCTAAGGAGAAGTGGTTTAAATATAACCCTCCCATTGAAGTAAAAGTAGTTGCACCTATTACAGTTGAAGAAAAGATTATTACTTATAATGATCCTATTGTTCCCACTACTTATGTTGAGAAACCACTTTTTCCTGTTAGGATAGAGGATCATGCTAAAACTTCAACTATTGTTTGTAAGAGTAATACTAGAACATATACCCGTCCTGAGCAGACTAAAGTTGAACCTAGTATTGCTATGGTTAAAGATCTCTTGGATGATAATATAGATGGGCATGTTATTTACTTCTGTGGTGAAACCGCTAATATTGCTAGAGCAGATGCTAAGATACATAGACCTGTTGTAGCCATGTCTGTTATTTCTGTTAAAATAGGAGATCATTGTTATCATGGCTTATGTGATATGGGTGCTAGTGCTAGTGCAATACCTTTTTCCTTATATAAAGAAATTATGCACGATATTACACCCGCTGAGTTGGAAGATATTTATGTTACAATTAAGCTTGCCAATAGAGATACTATTAAGCCTTTTGGGATTGTTAGAGATGTTGAAGTCTTGTGTAGGAAAGTCAAATATCGTATTGATTTCCTTGTTCTTGGTTCCCCACAAGATGACTTTTGTCCCATTATATTTGGTAGACCCTTGTTGAATACTGTGAATGCTAGGATTGATTGTGAAAAGGATATTGTTACAATTGGCTTGGGTGATATGTCTCATGAGTTTAAATTTGCTAAATTTCATAGACAACCCCATGCTAAAGAATTGCTTAGTAAGGATAAAATAATTGGTCTTGCTTCTATTGCCGTACCTCCTACTGATCCGTTAGAACAATATTTGCTAGACCATGAAAATGATATGTTTATGAATGAAAGAAGGGAAATAGATGAAGTATTCGTTCAACAGGGTCCTATTCTGAAACACAATTTGCCTGTTGAAATCCTAGGAGATCCTCCTCCACCCAAGGGTGATCCCGTGTTTGATCTTAAACCATTACCTGATAATCCTAAATATGCTTATCTTGATGAAAAGAAGATAGATCCTGTTATTATTAGTGCTATCCTTTCAGAGCAAGAAGAGGAAAGATTATTGGAAACTCTGAAGAAGCACCATTCTGCTATTGGATATACTCTCGATGATCTTAAGGGCATTAGTCCCACTCTATGCCAACACAAAATAAAAGTGGAGAAAGATGCCAAACCAGTTAGAGATCCTCAATGACGGTTAAATCCTAAGATGAAAGAAGTGGTAAGAAAGGAGATACTAAAGCTCCTTGAGGCAGGTATAATTTATCCCGTTGCTGATAGTGAATGGGTAAGCCATGTCCATTGTGTTCCTAAAAAGGGAGGTATTACTGTTGTTCCTAATCATAAAGATGAATTGATTCCGCAAAGAATTATTACAGGTTATAGGATTGTAATTGATTTCCGTAAGTTAAATAAAGCTACTAAGAAAGATCATTACCCTTTACCTTTTATTGATCAAATGCTAGAAAGACTGTCCAAACATACACATTTCTGCTTTCTAGATGGTTATTCTGGTTTCTCTCAAATACCTATATCACCGAAGGATCAATCAAAAACTACTTTTACTTGCCCTTTCGGTACTTTTGCTTATAGACGTATGCCTTTTGGTTTATGTAATGCACCTGCTACCTTTCAAAGATGCATGATGGCTATATTCTCTGAATTTTGTGAAAAGATTTGTGAGGTATTCATGGATGACTTCTCCGTTTATGGATCCTCTTTTGATGATTGCTTGAGCAACCTTGATTGAGTTTTGCAGAGATGTGAAGACACTAGTCTCGTCCTGAATTGGGAAAAGTGTCACTTTATGGTTAATGAAGGCATTGTCTTGGGGCATAAAAATTCTGAAATTGGTATTGAAGTTGATAAAGCTAAAGTTGATGGTATTGAAAAGATGCCATGTCCCAAGGACATTAAAGGTATAAGAAGTTTCCTTGGTCATGCCTTTTTTTATAGGAGGTTCATTAAGGACTTTTCTAAAATGTCTAGGCCTCTGACTAATTTATTGCAAAAATATATTACTTTTGTCTTTGATGATGATTGTGTAGAAGCATTTGAAATACTTAAGAAAGCTTTGATCACTGCACCTATTGTTCAGCCACCTGATTGGAATTTACCCTTTTAAATTATGTGTGATGCTAGTGATTATGTTGTAGGTGATGTTCTAGGGCAGAGAGTTGATAAGAAATTAAATATTATTCAATATGCTAGTAAGACTCTTGATACTGCCTAGAGAAATTATGCTACTACTGAACAAGAATTCTTGGTAGTTGTATTTGCTTGTGATAAGTTCAGACCTTACATTGTTGATTCTAAAGTTACTATTCATACTGATCATGCAGCTATTAAATATCTTATGGAAAAGAAAGATGCTAAACCTAGACTTATTAGTTGGGTTCTCTTGCTTCAAGAATTGGATTTAAATATTATTGATAGAAAGGGAGCTGAGAACCCCGTTGCAGACAACTTGTCTAGGCTAGAGAATGTTCTTGATGACCCACTAACTATTGATGATACCTTTCCTGATGAACAATTAGCGGTCATTAATGCTTCTCGTACTGCTCCATGGTATGCTGATTATGCTAATTACATTGTTACTAAATTCATACAGCCTAGTTTCACATACCAGCAAAAGAAAATGTTCTTTTATGATTTAAGACATTACTTCTGGAATGACCCACACCTTTATAAAGAAGGAGTAGATGGTGTTATTAGACGTTGTGTACCTGAGCATGAACAGGAACAGATCCTACGCAAGTGTCACTCCGAACCATATGGAGGACACCACGCGGGAGACAGAACTGCACATAAGGTATTGCAATCCGGTTTTTATTGGCCTACTCTCTTCAAAGATGCACGTAAGTTTGTCTTGTCTTGTGATGAATGTCAAAGAATTGGTAATATTAGTAGACGTCAAGAAATGCCTATGAATTATTCTCTTGTTATTGAACCATTTGATGTTTGGGGCTTTGATTATATGGGACCTTTTCCTGCCTCTAATGGATATACACATATTTTAGTTGCTGTTGATTACGTTACGAAGTGGGTAGAAGCTATTCCAACTAGTAGTGCTGATCATAACACCTCTATTAAGATGCTTAAAGAAGTTATTTTTCCAAGGTTTGGAGTCCCTAGATATATCATGACTGATGGTGGTCCACATTTTATTCATGGCGGTTTTCGTAAAATGCTTGCTAAGTATGATGTTAATCATAGAATTGCATCTCCTTATCACCCGCGGTCTAGTGGTCAAGTAGAATTGAGCAATAGAGAGCTCAAATTAATTTTGAAAAAGACTGTTAATAGATCCAGAAAGAATTGGTCCAAGAAACTTGATGATGCATTATGGGCCTATAGAACTTCATATAAAAATCCTATGGGCATGTCTCCGTATAAGATGGTATATGGAAAAGCGTGTCACTTACCTCTTGAACTTGAACATAAGGCATATTGGGCTATTAAAGAGCCCAACTATGACTTCAAACTTGCCGGTGAGAAGAGGTTATTTGATATTAGCTCACTTGATGAATGGAGAACCCAAGCCTATGAAAATGCCAAGCTGTTTAAAGAAAAAGTTAAAAGATGGCATGACAAAAGAATACAAAAGCGTGAGTTTAACGTAGGTGATTATGTGTTGCTATTCAACTCTCGTTTAAGATTTTTTGCAGGAAGACTTCTCTCTAAATGGGAAGGTCCTTACATTATCGAGGAGGTCTACCATTCCTGTGCCATAAAAATCAACAACTTCGAAGGCACAAGTCCGAGGGTGGTGAACGGTCAAAGAATCAAACATTATATCTCAGGTAATCCTATTAATATTGAAACTAATATTATTGAAACCGTAACCCCGGAGGAGTACATAAGGGACACTTTCCAGAATGTTTCAGACTCCAAAAAGGAATAGGTATGAGGTACGGTAAGTAAACCGACTCCAAAACAGTTCTAATGGCAATTTTTCTCCGTTTTGGAATATTTAATAATTTTGGAAAGCAAGAAGTAATCTGGGAAGGACATGAGGCCTCCACGAGGGTGGAGGGTTCACCCCCCTGTCTCGTGGGCACCTCGTGTGCCTCCCGGACTCCGTTTTCTCGCACATTACTTCTTTTGGTCGGTAAAAAATCATTGTATAATCTCCCGAAGGTTTGACCACCGTATCATGCAAAAATCCTCTGTCTTTGTTTCAAGTTGTTTCTGTTGCAGATTTAGAGCAAGATGTCTTATCAAGAGTCAGTTGGGGAGAGTCGAGTGTCTCACCCGACACCAGGTCCAGGAGCAAATAGCGATGCTTATCACTTTGGACCATCAACGGAGGATGAGATGGAGGCCGACTTCAAAAGGATAGATGCCATGGAGGAAGATCAAGAAGTTACCTCCCGCTTCCAAGCAGGATTCATGACGGGGGAACTACAGAGCTCGGCTGTTCCAAATTCGGTCATCCCTTCCAACGTTAAATTTCTTTCTTATGAAAATATGAAAAAGAGTTTCACTTGTTCTCCAGAAGCTATGCAGCACCCTTGGGTAAAAGGAGCTTTAGCCGTAACAGGCAAGCTCTGCAAGGAAAGTATGAACCTCAAGCAACAAGTCAATAAGCTCGAGGAGGAGAATCGTAACCTGAGGGGAATCATCGCCAAAAAGATCACAAAACCAACTCTGAAGAAGGGGACATAATCACATGGGTATGGGAACTCCCCTTGGCAACTGCCAAGCTTGGGGGAGGTGCCCCAGTATCGTATCACCATCACACTCCTATCTTTACCATTTTACTTAGTTCAATCCTTTTAGTAATATCTTGATCTAGTAGAATAAAGTTTCGGTATGAATTACTTTTGAGCTTTGCTTTGTGATCCCTTTATGTAATCGAGTCCGTGAGCTATCTATAATAAAGATTAGTGTTGAGTCAAGGGCTTTGCTATCTGGCTATGATCTTGAGAAAATAGAAAGAATAAAAAGAATAAAAGAGTTCACATTGATATTACAGATAGTAATGACTTCACATATAAAGAGTATGAGGCATAAAAGTTGTTGAGAGTTGACAAACATAGTTTTCGTCATCGTTGCAACTAATAGGGAGTAATAAGGAAGGAGAAGTTTTCACATATAAATATACTATCTTGGACATCTTTTATGATTGTGAGCACTCATTAAAGTATGACATGCTAAAGGGTTGATGTTGGACAAGGAAGACAACGTAATGGTTTATGTTTTCTCACATCTTAGTTAAAGTATATTGTCATGGATCTTCCTAACATGTTGAGCTTGCCGTTCCCCCCTCATGGTAGCCAAATTTCTTGCACCAAGTAGAGATACTACTTGTGCTTCCAAATATCCCTAAACCCAGTTTTGCCATGAGTGTCCACCATATCTACATACGGATTGAGTAAGATCCTTCAAGTAAGTTGTCATCGGTGCATGCAATAAAAATTGCTTTCTAAATATGTATGACTTACTAGTGTGAAGAAAATAAGCTTTATACGATCTTGTTATGGAAGCAATAAAAGCGACAGACTGCATAATAAAGGTCCATATACAAGTGGCAATATAAAGTGACGTTCTTTTGCATTAAGATTTTTTGCATCCAACCATAAAAGCGCATGACAACCTCTGCTTCCCTATGCGAAGGGTCTATCTTTTATTTTATGTCTTACTTTATGCAAGAGTCAAGGTGATCTTCACCTTTCCCTTTTTCATTTTATCCTTTGGCAAGCACCTCGTGTTGGAAAGATCCTGATATATATATCCAATTGGATGTAAGTTAGCATGAACTATTACTGTTGACATCACCCAAAGGTGAGTACGTTGGGAGGCAACACAATAATCCCCTATCTTTCCCAGTGTCCGATTAAAACTTAATAACCATAAGTATTGTGTGAGTGATAGCAATTGTAGAAGACTATATGATAGTTGAGTATGTGGACTTGCTGAAAAGCTTTATTCTTGACTCTTTCTGATGTTATGATAAATTGCAATTGCTTCAATGACTAAGATTTTAGTTTGTTAGTTTTCAATAAATTTTATGATCCATACTTGACATTGTGAATAGATTGTTACTTGAGCATAAGAAATCATATGACAAAATATATATATGTTTTTGTTATAAATATGACCATGATGCCCTCATGTCTGTATTTTATTTTTATCGACACCTCTATCTCTAAACATGTGGACATTTTTTTGATTTCGGCTTCCTCTTGAGGACAAGCGAGGTCTAAGCTTGGGGGAGTTGATACGTCCATTTTGCATCATGCTTTTATATCAATATTTATTGCATTATGGGATGTTATTACATGTTATGTCACAATACTTATGGTTATTCTATCTTATTTCACAAGGTTTATCATGAAGAGGGAGAATGCCGGCAGCTGGGATTCCGGCTGGAAAAGGAGCAAATATTGGAAACCTATTTTGCATAGCTCCAAAAGTCCTGAAACTCCACGAAAGTCATTTTTGGAATTAATAAGAATTTTTTAGCAAAGAAAGTACCTAAGGGGGCCCACACCCTGGCCAGGAGGGTAGGGGACGCCCCCTCCCCCTATTGGGCACGCCCCCCTGTCTCCTGGGCCCCCTGGTGGCCCTCCGGTGCCCATCTTCTGCTATATGAAGTCTTCTATCCTGAAAAAAAATCAGAAGCAAGCTCACGGGACGAAACTCCGCCACCACGAGGCGGAACCTTGGCGAAACCAATCTAGGGCTCTGGCGGAGCTGTTCTGCCGGGGAAACTTCCCTCTAGGAGAGGGAAATCATCACCAACGTTATCACCAACGATCCTCTCTTCGGGAGGGGGTCAATCTCCATCAACATCTTCACCAGCACCATCTCCTCTCAAAACCCTAGTTCATCTCTTGTATCCAATCTTGTATCAAAACCACAAATTGGTACCTATGGGTTGCTAGTAGTGTTGATTACTCCTTGTAGTTGATGCTAATTGGTTTATTTGGTGGAAGATCATATGTTCAGATCCTTAATGCATATTAATACTCCTCTGATCATGAACATGAATATGCTTTGTGAGTACTTACGTTTGTAGTCTTGCTATTAGTAGTCATGTGAATTTGGTATTCGTTCGATATTTTGATGAGATGTATGCTGTCTCTCCTCTAGTGGTGTTATGTCACTAGTAGAAAACAGGGCATTTGTCCCGGTTCATATGGGCCTTTAGTCCCGGTTCTGGAACTGGGACTAAAGGGTCGTTACTAATGCCTCCCCCCTTTAGTCCCGGTTCTAACAGGAACCGGGACAGATGTGCCTCCATGTGGCCGGTGCGTCGAGCCCAGGCAGGAGGGCCATTGGTCCCGGTTGGTGCCACCAATCGGGACCAAAAGGCATCCACGCGTCAGCAATTCAGTGGCTGGGATTTTTGTTTTTTTAAGGGTGATTTGGGGGTTTTAGGGGGTTAATTTAGGTGTTTCATATATTGTGTTAGCTAGCTAATTAATAGAGAGAAGTGTCCTCTCTTATGTACGTGCTTGGTTGATGCTACGTACTGTACATAGAGAGGCCCTTGACAGGCTAGCTAGTAAGAAAATGAAGGGAACCATTAAGTACAGAAATTCGTCATGCATACCGAGAGAAGTGATCGATCGACCTCTCCTTCTCCAAGAGATTGGTCCAACAACAAGTTTTCATATTATCTATCCGACGCTACTGGCTACATACATATACAAAATGTAAGATCTCTTACAATCCCCTAGAAATTGAAATCAACTTCCACATGGTATTCTCTGGCTTTATTGATGACATGGTCAAGAAAGAATCCCACTGAGGGAGTCCCAGATTAGGGGGTGTCCGGATAGCCGGACTACCATCCTCGGCCGAACTATCATCGGCCGAACTATCATTATCGACCGGACTCCAAGACTATGAAGATACAAGATTGAAGACTTCGTCCCGTGTCTAGATGGGACTTTCCTTGGCGTGGAAGGCAAGCTTGGCGATACAGATATGTAGATCTCCTACCATTGTAACCGACTCTATGTAACCCTAGCCCTCTCCGGTGTCTATATAAACCGGATGGGTCTAGTCCGTAGGACACAACAACAACCATTACAATCATACCATAGGCTAGCTTCTAGGGTTTAGCCTCCTTGATCTCGTGGTAGATCCACTCTTGTAAACATCCACAATATCAATATCAATCAAGCAGGACATAGGATTTTACCTCCATCAAGAGGGCCCGAACCTGGGTAAAACATCGTGTCCCTTGTCTCCTGTTACCATCCGCCTAGACGCACAGTTCGGGACCCCCTACCCGAGATCCGCCGGTTTTGACACCGACATTGGTGCTTTCATTGAGAGTTCCTTTGTGCTGTCACCGATAGGAAGGATGCCTCCTCCCGTCTTCAAGGACGGTATTTTCGCCAAAGGAGCCTTGGCCGCCGGCCAAACTATCCGGCTAGGTGGTTTTCTTATGACCGCATGTCCGGCCACCGCTTCGACAATGACCTCTCAAGTCGTCAAAAGCAATCTTCACGTCAGCTCGGAATTCGCCGAGCGGCTGGATCCAATAGAGCTCTCGTCCGTAAACGAGCTCTTGGATCGCATCGCTGCCCTGGGAGTCGCTACAGACTACAATCAGATTGGGCTTAAAACCGATCTGAGAGAGATTAACTCTCCCCAGGTCACCCACCACGTTGCAGTGGTAGAGGAACAATGCGGCGACTCTTCTCCTGTATTGAAAACTAGTCATGTCCGGGCTCCCGAACCCCCCATGCCGGATTCCCGCGGAGGGACGGACATCGATCAAGCACTGAACTTAAAGTCAGGCATCGGACCAGACTCGTTGGACAACGTCCAGCAATCCAAGCTTCCAAATTTGGAAACTTCTCGGCCTTCGAGCCTTGAGATGGGTAGGGTTCCGGACTTAAAACCACCCACCCGCCCAAACATATGCGATCTATCTCTAATCCAGCAAGAGCCCGCTGAGACAGTACATCATTACTGGGCCAGATTCCTCCTGGTTATGGACAGGATAAAGGACTGCCAAGAGGAAAACGCAATCTCAATTTTTTGCAATAATTGCACGGACAAGGGAATCTGGAACGCCATCCGCCGTCGTGAAATTACACGCTTCGTTGACCTGGCATCCATAGTACGAAAGTACTGTGCGATGGAGAGCTTCCGGACAACTGAAAATAAGTTTTGGGACAATCCGGCCCCGAATACAACCCAGTCCGCAACAAAAGGGTGCATTACACTCAGGCACCAGATACAAAAACCAAAAAGCAAAAACCCCATAAAGGGCACGGAACCGTACTGAAGGGATGGCTTAGCGGACCCTGTAAAATTCACAGTATAGAGGGCGTCATCCCAACACATAGCCTTCGAGCATGTTGGATATTACGGCAGGTGGCCAAAAGTGGCAAGGAGCTTCTAGCCCTGGAAAACCACTCCAACAATATCGGTACGGTATCAACAGTCTTCGAGACTTTCGCATCAAATAACACGCGGAAACGAACAATCCGCAACCTCGCCGAAGTCTATCAAGTAGCAATAACAAATCCATGGAGCGACACAGCCATCACCTTCAACGCCAGCGACGAACCTAAATTCCGAACAGCCCGAGCACCAGCCGCACTGGTACTTAGTCCAATAGTGGACGGCTTTCGACTTACAAAGGTCCTCATGGATGGCGGCAGCGGACTAAACCTCATCTACGAGGAAACTCTTCAAAAAATGGAAATAGACTGGAGTCGCATTGAGCGAAGCAGCACAACCTTCAGAGAAATAATCCCTAGCCGGGAAGCGCACTGCATCGGAAAAATCACACTCGATGTGGTGTTCGGCTCATCGGACAATTACAGATCCGAAGAAGTCACGTTCCAAGTGGCCCCGTTCAACAGCGGATATCACGCTATATTAGGACGAGAGGCATTCACAATTTTTCAAGCCGTACCCCATTACGGGTACATGAAGCTCAAAATGCCTAGGCCCGGCGGGATAATCACTCTCGTTAGCGATCCGGACATAGCATTCCGCACCGAAAACAAAACAACCGCATTAGCCCTGGAGGCACTATCCGAAGCCCTAGCGGCAGAGGAACTCACCGCGCTGCGCGCTACGGTGCACAGAGACGACGTGATACTCGATAAGAGATCCAAGTCCACCTCCTTTAAACCAGCAGACGAAATTATAAAATTCCAGGTCCACCCAACGGACCAGACAAAGACGGCCTCCATCGGGGCACAGTTGAACCCTGATGTAGACGCCACGCTGCGAGAATTCCTTCGGGAAAATTGGGACATTTTCGCCTGGCATCCTTCAGATATGCCAGGAATCCCTCGCAGGTTGGCAGAGCATAGCCTAAACATCCTAAAAGGGTTCAAGCTAGTCAAACAGGCTCTTCGACGATTTTCCAAACCCAAAAGACAGGCAATGGGAGAAGAACTAGCCAAACTATTGGAAGCCGGATTCATCAGAGACATCAAACATCCGGATTGGCTAGCAAACCTGGTAATGGTACCAAAGAAGGACAGATCATGGCGCCTATGTGTCGATTTCAAAGACCTAAATAAAGCCTGCCCAAAGGACCCCTTCCCCCTCCCCCGCATTGACCAAATCATCGATGCCACTGCAGGGCACGATTCATTGTGCTTCCTGGACGCATACTCCGGCTATCATCAAATCAAGATGGCAGAAGCGGATCAAGCCGCAATGGCGTTCATTACTCCATATGGACCATTCTGCTTCAACACGATGCCCTTCGGACTTAAAAACGCCGGCGCAACATATCAGCGCATGATTCAGACATGTCTGGCTACCCAGATCGGCAAAACAGTAGAGGCATACGTAGACGACGTAGTCGTCAAAACCAAACACGTCGAAACTCTAGTAGACGATTTGAGGGTCACATTCGACAACCTCCGAGCATATGACATCAAGCTGAATCCGGAAAAATGCATTTTCGGCGTACCAGCCGGAAAGCTCTTGGGCTTCATTGTATCCGGTAGAGGAATTGAAGCAAATCCGGCCAAAATCCGAGCCCTATCACAGCTGGATATTGCAAAAAACCTCAAACATATCCAGAAATTGACTGGATGCGTGGCGGCTCTCAGCCGCTTTATCTCCTGCCTAGGAGAAAAGGCATTGCCCCTCTATCGCCTCCTCAGGCACACCGAACACTTCGAGTGGACGGATGCTGCCACTGCCGGACTCGAAGAAATAAAGGCCATATTGGCAACGAATCCGGTCCTGGCTGCGCCCAACCTGGGAGAACCTATGTTGTTATACATCACGGCAACACATCAAGTAGTAAGCGCGGTGCTCGTCGTAGAACGAGAGACAGAAGGGCATAAATTCCCTCTTCAAAAACCAGTGTACTACGTATCCACTATTTTAACCCCCTGCAAGTCCCGTTACCCGCACTATCAAAAGATAGCGTATGCGGTGTTCATGGCATCCCGGAAGCTCCGACACTACTTTCAAGATTGTTCGATAACAGTGGCCTCCGAAGTACCCCTAAATGACATTATAAATAACCGCGACGCAAGGGGCAGGATTGCAAAATGGGCCATTGAGCTCTTACCACTCGATATAACTTACAAACCCCGGCGAGCTATAAAGTCGCAAGTTTTGGCTGACTTTGTCGCTGAGTGGACTGAAGCCGAACTCCCTAAAGAATACGGCGCATACTCCAATTGGATTATGCATTTCGACGGCTCCAGAATGTTGGCCGGATTGGGGGCTGGCATCGTACTAACGTCCCCAACCGGGGACAGAGTCCAATACGTACTTCAGATAATGTACACGGACTCCAACAATGCAGCCGAATACGAGGCCTCTTACATGGCCTCCGGATGGCAATATCCATGGGCATCCAACGCCTAGAGGTGCGCGGGGACTCAAACCTCCCAATATCCCAAGTAAATGGAGACTTTGACGCCAAGGATCCAAAAATGGCAGCCTATCGCAACGATGTCCTTAAAATGTCAGCTCGGTTCGAAGGACTTGAATTCCACCACGTAGCCAGAGATAATAACCAAGCGGCCGACGTACTGGCACGCATCGGCGCAAAACGTGATGTTGTCCCTCCAAATATCTTCCTGGAACGGCTGTTCAAGCCATCCGTAGTATGGGAAGAGGAATCCAGAAATAACAAACCGGAGGCAGCCGCAGAGCAATCTGACATAACCGGCGATCCAGCCGACGAAACAACACCCTCAGCTCACGACATAATGGCAGTAATCGCCCCATGGACAGAGCCTTTCCTAGCCTAATTGCTTAGGCAGGAACTCCCCGAAGACCATAATGAGGCCCGCTGCATAGTCCGGCGATCTAAAGCCTACAAGGTCCATGAGGGAGAACTCTATAAGAAAAGCACAACCGGAGTCCTTCAAAGGTGTATCTCCGAAGAGGAATGGTGAGACCTTCTGGCTGAAATTCACGCCGGACTAGGCGGACACCACGCCGCAGCCCGGGCCCTTGTAGGAAAGGCATTCCGTACAGGATTTTATTGGCCGACGGCCCGGGCAGATGCTCAGGACTTAGTCCAAAGATGCGTCGGTCGTCAGCTCTTTGCTAATCAGAGCCACATGCCACCCACCGCCCTCAAAACTATACCCATTACCTGGTCGTTCGCGGTTTGGGGGCTTGACATGGTTGGATCACTTAAAGGGGGAACCCACAAGCAAAGGTACCTATTGGTCATGGTGGATAAATTCACCAAATGGATAGAGGCCAAGCCAGTTAAAACGGCAGAGTCCGGACCAGTGATAGACTTTATATCTGGGGTAGTAGACCATTATGGTGTCCCCCACAGCATCATCACCGATAACGGCACGAACTTTACGGTCGATGAGGTTAAATCATGGTGCAAAAATATGGGCATCAAGCTCGATTACGCTTCAGTCTATCATCCTCAAACCAACGGTCAAGTGGAACGAGCAAATGGTCTAATAATGAGCAGCATCAAACCCAGACTAGTGCGGTCCCTTACGAAATCTGACACGCACTGGGTAGAGGAGCTCGACTCCATACTCTGGGGGCTGCGGACAACGCCCAACCGTACTACCGGATTCACACCATTTTTTATGGTATACGGCGCAGAGGCAGTTTTGCCCTGCAACATCATTCATGACTCACCTCGAGTGCGCATGTATGAAGAAAGAGAAGCCGAGTTGGATCGGCAGGACAGCTTGGACGCATTGGAGGAAGAACGCGACGTCGCCAAGGCTCGTTCCGCATTCTATCAGCAGCAGGCTCGAAGAAATGCGTCGGATAACCGACTCGAGCCGAACCCATGGAATGCAGCCCGCCTCCAAAGATTCTATGCCTAGCGCCGGACTAAGAGTTCGTCCCTTTCCCCCCGTCCAATTTTTTTTTTACTTCAGCTGCCTTTTGTTTATCTTTTTCTTCTCAAACCCTATTCATCAAAGCCTTAAAAGACCTACTTGCGCATCGTTCGCGCGCAATTGATGTGCTATCCGCACTCATTATACCTGGGGGCTTCTTTACCAGAAGCTTAATTATAAGGGCTTCATGCCCAGCACATGTGTCAAGCCTCCACATGTACCTTTTATTCACCATTATATGCATCGATATGACTTAAGTTTTGGCCAAGCTGGGTTGCCTGGCTCCTGTGCTTACCCCTACGTTCCCGATTGTTCGGCTAGGAGGTAAAGGGAGCACCTCTGCGATTGTTACTGCCGGGTCAGCCGGATGTGTACCTCAGACTGGGTGAAGCCGAAAGCTAGCATTCTTAAGGGAATATTCGGTCAGTGACTTAAAAGATGATTTTTTATCCACTTATTTACCTGCCCCCAGATGTTTTTCTGCTCTTTTCGCAGTCCGGACATGCACTTTAGGGCATGCCACCCCCAGAGGAAAGGAACCCTTAACGGAACTATTCTCCCTGGAAGATGTTTCTTACTACCCATGTAATATAACATAACTAGTTGGGCACTTGTCTGATAAAGCACTAATGACCCCTACGCCTGGTCTCCATGCATACCCCGGTTGTTTCATAACCAAGAAGGTATTCGGACACACTCCGGACTCTAGGGTCCCGAGGTCGAAGCGAAAAGGTCGGCAAAGACAAACGATCTACAATCCGGCTAGAAGGCATTTTACATGTCATTTTATAATACATTGTCAAATTGACTGACTGTATTCTTCCTCAATCCTGTCTAACAGGTTGTCTAATTTACAGTCCTGTTGGGAAAATTTAGCGGCCAACTCTACTTGGCCGTATACTAAACTCACAGGGATCTCCTTCCCATCGGGCCCCACAGGTCCAACTTCGGCCATGTGGTTGGGATCCGCCTTCTTGTACCGCGTCTTTACCATGGCCCAGGCCTCCCTGGCACCTTGGCGGCAGGCCGAAATCTTCCATAAATGGAAGCGCTGCCGCACTCCCTGAAGCTTCTCTGCAAGCTCCCCAAGACCCTCGGGTAAGGAGAAGGCTGGTCATAAAGCCTGGATAACGCCGCTCATTGTCTGCCGACCTTGTTCGATCAGTTGCAACAATTTGGGAAGTTGATCACCCGTTGATATGGGCATCTCCTCCGCAGGGCGACCTGTGAGCATACCTGCAGACATATTCTGTCAAATTGACTTCCTCGCCGAACTCTTCTTTTCAAAGGAGTTCGCTCAAGCACTTACTATAGATGCCGCGACGAAGCCGCTGATTCTCCTTAACGGAGCCCGATAGCTCGGCCCGAACGCCTTTCAGCTCTTCTCCAAGCTGGGCATGGGCATCCTGGAGCTTGTTCCTTTCATGATGCACCTTATGCAGCACCCTCTCGCCGGCCTTTAGTTGGCGCAGAAGTTCTTGCTTGTCCGGATCTTGTCCAGCAGCACCTGCATCGTCATTTTTTAGACTTGCGCAAAGGCCAAAAGCTACTTATCTTTCTAAAATAATGCGTTACCAGGAGAGGTCCCTGTGTTTCCTCCTGCGCCAGAGAGTGCGGCCTCAAGTTGGGCCTTGCACTCTTGCAGCTCCTGAGACAGTTGGGTATTCTTCTCGGTAAGATCCTACGTTTCATATGATCCTTAAATCAGTTAATATAACTACTTTAAGTCTCGGGGGCTACTGGCATATACAACTATTAAATTCTCTTACCCGTATGTCTTTTACATACTGCTCTGTGGCTCTGGTAAAACCATCTTGAGCAGCACAAAGGTGTGCATCCCCCGCGTTAAAGGCATTCAACGCCTCGGGGGAGAAGCACGCGTCACGAAATACTGTCTGGCAGCGCCTTTGATTCATGGCACTCTCCACCTCAGACTTGGTGGCAGACAGTCTGTCGGCATCCTCCGTCGGAGGAACGTCCGGCTCGCGCCTTGCGCTCGCCTCCCCCTCCAGACCAGGTGCTGGAGCCTGGCTGGTAGAGGTTGGATTGGCAACCTCCACGCCCACAGTCCGGCGGGCGCTTTTTTCCCTACAAAGGTCATGAGCACTCAAACGCTTCCTAGGAACGTTGCTCTAAATAATGAATTGTGAGCTACACCTTTGCGGCGACGTTTCAGTCTGCACCGCGCTCCTCTTCCGCCTACTGGTCCGGACTGGCCTTTGTTGGTCAGCCATCGCGGGCTCGGCTTCTCGCCCTAGGGGCGCCTCCTGCACAGCACCATCATATATGGTGGTCAGAAATAAGCAAGGAAGGAATGACGGTGTCAGGACTTCGGTCGCAATCACCTGGGAAGCCGGATATAGTCCGGGATAGTCGGCCGTGATGGCGACTAAAGCATTGTCCATGCTGAGCTGGTGGAACACCCCATCGATTAGCTCCACCTTTATGTCCGGATCCTCTTCGGAGGCCGGATCCCGGGATCTCTCTGGATCCTCGGGTTGCGGAGCTGGACTTAGCATGTCCTCCACGATCCGGCGCAGTTCCTGCGTCGAAAGAAGAACACAATATAAGAAACTTAAGTTTCAAAAAGCATGGGTCGGGCACGCAGAGTGTTCGCTTACCCAAGGCCGGGGATTATTCATGGAAAACCCATTTAACGGGTTCGTCCGAAGGAAATCCTCATTCTCCCCCTTATACAGGCCGGACAGGATCGTCACCAGGTCTTCGACCGAATCCGGCCCTTTGCGGCCATGACGGGTGGCATCGTCCTCCCTGTTGAAATCCCACATGGGGTGGCCCCTGTATTGTAGTGCCTGCACCCCCGCATAATGCATGTTGCCATGACTCCAATCATGGTCAACCCGGCATGGGCCAGTAACCTTATTCGGCCCATCAAATAATGGACGCTCTTGTCTTCCTCCAGTTGGGGGCTTCGCGGACGCCAACTAAGGTGTTTCTTCAGAGGAGCATTGCTGAACTCCGGGAGGCCGATCCGAACAGGGTCCGGCAGCGAAGCGTCTTCTATATAAAACCATTCCGAAGGCCAGTCTTCGGACGCCTTCTTAGGGGTTCCGGATGGATATCCGGTCCCAGCAATGCGCCATATTTCGGCGCCGCCCACTTGATATATGGACCCCTCATGAGAGCGGGGTACAAGGCAGAACAACCTCTTCCACAACGCGAAATGGGGCTCGACGCCCAGGAATAGCTTGCAAAGAGCTACGTAACCCGCAATATGCAGGATTGAGGCGGGCGTGGGGTGATGAAGCTGGAGTCCGTAGAACTCCAGGAGCCCGCGGAGGAATGGATGTACAGGAAATCCGAGCCCCCTTATCAGATAGGGGACGAAGCATACCCGCTCCCCTTTGTTGGGACTTGGGGTAACCTCCGCTTGCTTCCCACCTTTGTAGGTGGCCAGCCCGGCTCGAACCGGAACCATGAAGGCCGGAGGGAGATATCCCCCCGCTTGGAGCTTCACCAGCTCGTTGTGCGGAACAGAGCATCTCCTCCAATCTCCTGGCAAAGGGCTGGGAGCACGAGAAGAGGAGCCGCGTTGACGGTCCATGATGGAATGGATTCTTGGTCGAAAGCGCTCCGATGTGTATTTGCGGGAGGAAGATGGTGATTTGGATCTGGATTCTTGCCTCCCTTATAGGCAGATTATTCGCACAACTAGGGGGTAAAACATAAAAGACACCCTGGCTTTTCACATTCGCACGATGCGTGGAAGAAGGCCATTATTGGGCGTGGAAGCCAAGACGCGCAACATTGATGAGGAAGCCGGACACTGTTCGGCAGGTACGTAGAACTTGAAGGAGAACCCGCCTTGCAACACCGAAGACTAAACACATGCTGGACTTATCGTCATTGAAGCCTGGTTCGGGGGCTACTGAGGGAGTCCCGGATTAGGGGGTGTCCGGATAGCCGGACTACCATCCTCGGCCGAACTATCATCGGCCGGACTATCATTATCGACCGGACTCCAAGACTATGAAGATACAAGATTGAAGACTTCGTCCCGTGTCCGGATGGGACTTTCCTTGGCGTGGAAGGCAAGCTTGGTGATACGGATATGTAGATCTCCTACCATTGTAACCGACTCTATGTAACCCTAGCCCTCTCCGGTGTCTATATAAACCAGATGGCTCTAGTCCGTAGGACACAACAACAACCATTACAATCATACCATAGGCTAGCTTCTAGGGTTTAGCCTCCTTGATCTCGTGGTAGATCCACTCTTGTAAACATCCACAATATCAATATCAATCAAGCAGAACGTAGGGTTTTACCTCCATCAAGAGGGCCCGAACCTGGGTAAAACATCGTGTCCCTTGTCTCCTGTTACCATCCGCCTAGACGCACAGTTCGGGACCCCCTACCCGAGATCCGCCGGTTTTGACACCGACACCCACCAATTCCTCTTGAATTGGTTTCATGCGATCTTGTTCTAGGAGTTCATCCCGCATCTACCATGTCTAATTTGAAGAAGGGGGTTAATACATATATGAATGAAACTCAACAGAAATGATGGTGTAATAAAATGAAATTGTGAATATTATTGCTTACGCACTTCATATTGTCTTTTAGAGTAGCCCCGCTTATTTTTCAAAGTCGCGTTGTAGATGAACCCACACACGTAGTATCCACAGAAATCATTCCCTTGTTCCTGCCACAAGCACTTTACGAGAAATAGAGGTCAATCAAACTGATAATGAAGCATTATAAATGGCATTGATGAAAGTACAGCTATAGAATCAATGGGAGATGCGCGCAACTAGCTAGCTAGTTGTACTTACTTTCGGGTATGTATATCGCAGCTCCTTCGACAGTCCCGGAACTTCTGCGGTGAACTATTTCCAAACCCTGCAAGACAAAGAAAATAATTATTATTACTTGAGATATCAGGAAATGAACAAAAAGTTGCCGATTTGGTGCGATAATGATCGATTGAACTTACTTCTTGAGCAAATTAGTCATGTCCGCATAGGTTTTGGGATCTTTTCGTCTCGAGTCTAAGACGTTTACTACTCCCCGCTCAAGCTTAATCTCCAGAAGAACATAGTGGAATCTGCACACGCATGCATAACTCATCAATTACTTTACTATAACCTCGCTCGAGTAATAAGGGAAACCGAGTATGCACACGACAGTAACACTCACTGGAAGTTGTAAGGAAAGAGTATTAAATCTTTGTTTTGATTTTTGATCAACGATTGTAGCAAGTTGGCCTCGGCCTCTTCGGCGTGCTTTGTAACCTGAATTTTATCTACGATATTTGTGTTAATGAACCCAATATCATACATTTCTTGTTTTTTGCACTCGACGATCTTTAATCTGCATAATATAGTGAGGATAATTAATAATAAATACATGCAATGAAAGAGCCGAGCTATACATAGAGACTTAATGACAGAAATAGTACTTACAGATAGTATCAAAAGACCGTTAATTTATCGAGGGCCTTTTGATTGAAGAACTCGAAGAACTCCTCAAATGGAACAGTCAACAGATCAGTTCCAACGAGGTCGTGCTCCTCTTTAATATTCAGATACAAAGCATTCGTCCCCCAGACTCTCTGCAGGTTTTCATGTACCAATTATGGAATCTTCGCATCATAGTTGTTACAGATTTTTCATCTTCGACGAGAGGCTTCCCGTACTCGTATATGTGTTCGTCCACCTCCATGAAATCAGGAAGTTGATCGCCAGGCATGTAATATCGACATCGTTTTTTCTCTAGGGTTTGGGTGTCCTCGAGAGTTTTGGTCGAGCGAGGGGGCCTAGGGGGGGTATATATATCGACCGCCCCTAATGTCGAAGTTATCTGGGAGGGGGTTATATCGACAACGACGCGACATACATATACATGGGAAAATAATTTTATCGGGGAGGGGGTATCGGTACCCCCCCCTCATGTTGAAGTTTCTTCTTTCTCCTCTATTCCTTTCTTCTTCTTCTCCTCTTCTTTTTCTTCTTCTCCCTCGTGTTGAAGTTATCGGGAGGGGTATATCGACGACGACAGAGGAGAACATCAAAGAAAGAAAAGAAAAAAAAGAGGAGAAGAAGAAAGGAATAGAGGAGAAGAAGAAAAAATAGAAATAT